>NC_143025.1:7462500-7762500 GCF_057628025.1 Oncorhynchus mykiss | reverse complement strand
CCTGCATTGCTTGCTGTTTGAAGTTTTAGGCTGGGTCTCTGTACAGCACTTTGAGATACCAGCTGATGTAAGAAGGGCTATATAAATACATTTGATTTGATTTTGATTTGTATTCTATCGTATTTTATTATATGCTATTCTATTATCTTATATTCTATTATATTCTGTTGTATTCTATTCTATCATATAATGTGTTCTAATGTATTGTATTGTATTGTATTCCATTGAATTCTATTCTATTGTATTCTATTGAATTCTAGTCTATTCTATTGTATTCTATTCTGTTGTATCCTATTCTATTGTATTCTATTGAATTCTAGTCTAGTCTATTCTATTGTATTCTATTCTGTTGTATCCTATTGTATTCTATTCTATTGTATTATCTTATCTTGTATTCTGTTCTATTCTATTGTATTATATTATATTCTCTTATATTCTATTGTATTATATTGTATTATATTCTGTTGTATCCTATTGTATTGTATTGTATTATATTCTGTTGTATCCTATTGTATTCTATTGTATTGCATCCTTTTGTATTCTATTGAATTATATTCTGTTGTATTCTATTGTATTATATTCTGTTGTATCCTATTGTATTCTATTGTATTGCATCCTTTTGTATTCTATTGAATTATATTCTGTTGTATTCTATTCTATTCTATTGTATTTTATCATATTCTATTCTATCCTATTATATAATATTTTGTTATATTCTATTATATTCTGTCAAATCAAATTGTATTTGTCACATGAGCCGAATACAACAGGTTATATTCTATATTAGAAGCATACTATGTGAAAGCAAGTAGGATAACTCTGACTGTACTGTGTGTCCTGATGGTTTCCTTCACTCCCTTACAGGAATCATCCTGGTGGCTGTTAACCCATACAAGCAGCTTCACATCTATGGAGATGCAGTCATTCAGGCGTACTCTGGACAGAACATGGGAGCTATGGATCCTCACATATTCGCTGTGGCAGAGGAGGCTTACAAACAGATGGCCAGGTAAGAATGAGGCAGACTGTCCTTGGGGGGGGGGGGGCTGGTTTTGTGGTAGTGATGCCGTGCTCCAACGCCATGCTCCTGGAGACAATCCCTGAGCCCCCACCCCAATCTATCTTACCGTCATAGATTTCAGCCCTTTGGGCCTATCTGTCAATAGAACTTCTCCTTAAAATGAGATCAACTGTCCAATGTTACGCAAATGAGAAGCAACGAGTGTGACTATTCTATACATTCCTACTCAGATACATACATTTTTCTTTCTCAGGAACAATAAGAACCAGTCTGTTATAGTGAGTGGTGAGTCTGGAGCCGGCAAGACCGTGTCTGCTAGGTAAGTCATGAGGTACATCGCTATGGTCAGCAAGTCTAGCAGCAAAACACACGTGGAAGACAAAGTTCTGGCATCCAACCCAATAACTGAGGTATGTTTTTGGAGTCCACTTTTACATGTAACCTCACAGTATGTCAATGAGTCATTTTTAGGTCATCTGTGGATTTGACAATCTGTCGATAAAGAAAAGAAAAGGCTCACAGGTCTAACGTGATTATCGGACAGATCATGTCCAGTGTGCCACAGAGTGTACGAGGTACAGATTGGCCTCATCAGCCACCGTACTTCCCATAAGTCTTAATCTACAATGTGTGTTGATTATCATTCAACTACGTATGTGACCTGTGTTTATTTTTGTTGTTGTTGTTGTCAGGCTATTGGAAATGCCAAGACGACCAGGAACGACAACAGCAGTCGCTTTGGGAAGTACACAGAGATCAGCTTCGACAGGAGATATCAGATCATCGGTGCCAACATGAGGACGTATCTCATGGAGAAATCTAGAGTGGTTTCCCAGGTCATACGTCACATACTTGATTCTCTGATTGTATGTGGTCTATAACGTAGAGCGTGTTGTTAGCTACCATATAGTTGGGTCATGGTTGAAATCATGAAGGCTTCAGGGAATCATTCTAGATTCCAGATCCGTTTGTGTTGTCTTGCCATCTCCTTGCCACGACAACGACAATAGGAGTTGTCAAGACAACGCGAACAGATCTGGGACCAGGCCATTATACAGTAATACTACATTTTACTTTTCAGTCAGAGAACGAGAGAAACTACCACATCTTCTACCAGATGTGTGCCTGTGCAGAGCAGTCTGAGTTCAAGAGCCTGAGATTGTGTGAGTTTCGTTTAACCATTCTTTTCTAATTGAGGGTTAGACCTGTGTAGTGACTGGAGAAGGAAGGAACAGTCCACTTTTACTGTATTTACACGATAGGCGCATCACACAACCACAAATAGTCCACGAATGTTACCATCTTATTTATTTAATCTTTATAGAACCAGGCGAGTCAGTTAAGGACAAATTCTTATTGTGTGTCTAGTGAGTGCAGATGAGTTAAGGTACACCTGCATGGGCGGGGAGACGGGTATCGAGGGGGTGGACGACAGGAAGGACATGGAAGAGACACGCAGGACCTTCTCGCTGTTGGGTAAGAGTCATCACTTTGTTCATCACTCTTTAGGTCAACATACTGCTGTGTGAAGCAAGTTTTATTTTATTAGACGTATGTATACACAGTGGTGGAAAAAGTACCCAATTGAGTAAAAGTAAAAGTTAAGATACGTTAATAGAAATGTACTAAAAGTAAAAGTCACCCAGTTAAATAGTATTTGAGTAAAAGTCTAAAAGTATTTGGTTTTAAATATAGTTAAGTATCAAAATATAATGTATTTGCTAAAGTATACTTAAGAATCAAAGGTAAAAGCAAAAGTATAAATGATTTCAAATTCCTTATATTAAACAAACCAGACAGCAGAATGTCTTATTTACATTTACAGGCAGCCAGGAAAAAGCACTCAGACATAATCTATAAACGAAGCATTTGTGTTTAGTGAGTCTGCCAGATCAGAGGCAGTAGGGTTGACCAGGGATGTTCTCTGTTTAGTGAGTCTGCCAGATCAGAGGCAGTAGGGTTGACCAGGGATGTTCTCTGTTTAGTGAGTCCTCCAGATCAGAGGCAGTAGGGTTGACCAGGGATGTTCTCTGTTTAGTGAGTCTGCCAGATCAGAGGCAGTAGGGATGACCAGGGATGTTCTCTGTTTAGTGAGTCTGCCAGATCAGAGGCTGTAGGGATGACCAGGGATGTTTTCTTGATGAGTGTGTGAATTGGACCATTTTCCTGTCCTGCTAAGCATTCAAAATGTAACGAGTACTTTTGGGGTGTCAGCGAAAATGTATGGAGTAAAAAGTACATTATTTTCTTTAGGAATGTAGTGAAGTAAAAGTAAAAGTTTAAAACAAATATAAATAGTAAAGTACAGATACCTAAAAAAAATTACTTAAGTAGTACTTTAAAGTATTTATACTTAAGTACTTTACTCCACTGTATGTACAGCATACAACATAAGGACACATTCATAACATGTGGTTGCTACATAAGGGCACATTCATAACATGTGGTTGCTACACAAGTGTTTTATCGAATCCTTATGTACTGCTTATGAATGTGTTATGTCCTTATGTAGGTAGGTACAGGATACTGTCTCACTCCCTGTCCTCTGTCCTCCCTGTAGGGTTAACGGAGGACTTCCAGTCGGATGTGTTCAAGGTGCTGGCTGGAATTCTACACCTGGGGAATGTGGAGATCAGAAACGTTGGATCAGACAGATCATCAGTTAGTGTAAGCAGTACTCAGATTTCTCTCTCTCACTCACTCACTCACTCACTCACTCACTCACTCACTCACTCACTCAAAATTCAATTTAAGGGCTTTATTGGCATGGGTAACATATGTTAACATTGCCTAAGCAAGTGATGTAGATAATAAGCAAGAGTGAAATAAACAATACAAATTAACAGTAAACATTACACTAAAAAAAAAGACATTTCAAATGTCATGTTATGTCTATATACAGTGTTGTAACAATGTGCAAATAGTTAAAGTACAAAAGGGGAAATAAATAAACATAAATATGGGTTGTACTTACAATGGTGTCTCCCTCCCTCCCTCCAGTCCAGTGATCAACACCTAGCTGCTTTCTGTGACCTTCTCGGGGTCAGTCCTGATGGTGTTACCCGTTGGCTGTGCCATCGCAGGATAGCCATGGTGGCAGAGACGGTGGTGAAGCCGGTGCCCAGTGAACGCGCTGTGAACTCCAGAGATGCCCTCGCCAAGCAGATCTATGCCCACCTGTTCGACTGCGTCATCCAGAAGATCAATGCAGCCCTGCAGGTGCCAGGGAAACAGCACTCCTTCATAGGAGTACTGGACATCTATGGGTAATTTGGATTCATGACATTACTGTAGAGTTCAGTTGTTTAGTTGTTTGTATATTCAACTACACAAGTAAAAACTTCTTCAAAAATATATTAAACATGGAAGAAAAAAACATGTCCGTTCTTTTTGGCTATTTTTTCCCCTCTCAGGTTTGAAACATTTGACATCAACAGTTTTGAACAGTTTTGCATCAACTATGCCAATGAGAAGCTTCAGCAACAATCCAACTAGGTATGTAACCTCACCAAGTCCAAGTCCAACTTGGTATGTAACATCACCAAGTCCAACTAGGTATGTAACCTCACCAAGTCCAACTAGGTATGTAACCTCACCAAGTCCAACTAGGTATGTAACCTCACCAAGTCCAAGTCCAACTAGGTATGTAACCTCACCAAGTCCAACTAGGTATGTAACCTCACCAAGTCCCACTAGGTATGTAACCTCACCAAGTCCAAGTCCAACTAGGTATGTAACCTCACCAAGTCCAACTAGGTATGTAACCTCACCAAGTCCAACTAGGTATGTAACCTCACCAAGTCCAAGTCCAACTTGGTATGTAACATCACCAAGTCCAACTAGGTATGTAACCTCACCAAGTCCAACTAGGTATGTAACCTCACCAAGTCCAACTAGGTATGTAACCTCACCAAGTCCAAGTCCAACTAGGTATGTAACCTCACCAAGTCCAACTAGGTATGTAACCTCACCAAGTCCCACTAGGTATGTAACCTCACCAAGTCCAAGTCCAACTAGGTATGTAACCTCACCAAGTCCAACTAGGTATGTAACCTCACCAAGTCCAACTAGGTATGTAACCTCACCAAGTCCAAGTCCAACTTGGTATGTAACATCACCAAGTCCAACTAGGTATGTAACCTCACCAAGTCCAACTAGGTATGTAACCTCACCAAGTCCAACTAGGTATGTAACCTCACCAAGTCCAAGTCCAACTAGGTATGTAACCTCACCAAGTCCAATTAGGTATGTAACCTCACCAAGTCCCACTAGGTATGTAACCTCACCAAGTCCAAGTCCAACTAGGTATGTAACCTCACCAAGTCCAACTAGGTATGTAACCTCACCAAGTCCAACTAGGTATGTAACCTCACCAAGTCCCACTAGGTATGTAACCTCACCAAGTCCAAGTCCAACTAGGTATGTAACCTCACCAAGTCCAAGTCCAACTAGGTATGTAACCTCACCAAGTCCAAGTCCAACTAGGTATGTAACCTAAACAAGTCCAAGTCCAACTAGGTACAGTGCCTTGCGAAAGTATTCGGCCCCCTTGAACTTTGCAACCTTTTGCCACATTTCAGGCTTCAAACATAAAGATATAAAACTGTATGTTTTTGTGAAGAATCAACAACAAGTTGGACACAATCATGAAGTGGAACGACATTTATTGGATATTTCAAACTTTTTTAACAATTCAAAAACTGAAAAATTGGGCGTGCAAAATTATTCAGTCCCCTTAAGTTAATACTTTGTAGCGCCACCTTTTGCTGCGATTACAGCTGTAAGTCGCTTGGGGTATGTCTCTATCAGTTTTGCACATCGAGAGACTGACATTTTTTCCCATTCCTCCTTGCAAAACAGCTCGAGCTCAGTGAGGTTGGATGGAGAGCATTTGTGAACAGCAGTTTTCAGTTCTTTCCACAGATTCTCGATTGGATTCAGGTCTGGACTTTGACTTGGCCATTCTAACACCTGGATATGTTTATTTTTGAACCATTCCATTGTAGATTTTGCTTTATGTTTTGGATCATTGTCTTGTTGGAAGACAAATCTCCGTCCCAGTCTCAGGTCTTTTGCAGACTCCATCAGGTTTTCTTCCAGAATGGTCCTGTATTTGGCTCCATCCATCTTCCCATCAATTTTAACCATCTTCCCTGTCCCTGCTGAAAAAAAGCAGGCCCAAACCATGATGCTGCCACCACCATGTTTGACAGTGGGGATGGTGTGTTCAGCTGTGTTGCTTTTACGCCAAACATAACATTTTGCATTGTTGCCAAAAAGTTCAAATTTGGTTTCATCTGACCAGAGCACCTTCTTCCACATGTTTGGTGTGTCTCCCAGGTGGCTTGTGGCAAACTTTAAACAACACTTTTTATGGATATCTTTAAGAAATGGCTTTCTTCTTGCCACTCTTCCATAAAGGCCAGATTTGTGCAATATACGACTGATTGTTGTCCTATGGACAGAGTCTCCCACCTCAGCTGTAGATCTCTGCAGTTCATCCAGAGTGATCATGGGCCTCTTGGCTGCATCTCTGATCAGTCTTCACCTTGTATGAGCTGAAAGTTTAGAGGGACGGCCAGGTCTTGGTAGATTTGCAGTGGTCTGATACTCCTTCCATTTCAATATTATCGCTTTCACAGTGCTCCTTGGGATGTTTAAAGCTTGGGAAATCTTTTTGTATCCAAATCCGGCTTTAAACATCTTCACAACAGTATCTCGGACCTGCCTGGTGTGTTCCTTGTTCTTCATGATGCTCTCTGCGCTTTTAACGGACCTCTGAGACTATCACAGTGCAGGTGCATTTATACGGAGACTTGATTACACACAGGTGGATTGTATTTATCATCATTAGTCATTTAGGTCAACATTGGATCATTCAGAGATCCTCACTGAACTTCTGGAGAGAGTTTGCTGCACTGAAAGTAAAGGGGCTGAATAATTTTGCACGCCCAATTTTTCAGTTTTTGATTTGTTAAAAAAGTTTGAAATATCCAATAAATGTCGTTCCACTTCATGATTGTGTCCCACTTGTTGTTGATTCTTCACAAAAAAATACAGTTTTATATCTTTGTTTGAAGCCTGAAATGTGGCAAAAGGTCACAAAGTTCAAGGGGGCCGAATACTTTCGCAAGGCACTGTAAATATATACCTTCTTCTTCTCCATCTTTCCATTTTGTAACTGATGTTATTTATTCTTTGTACATTCTGTCGTAGGAGTTTATGAAACAGAACTCTCCGCGTCAGAAGAAGAACTGCTTGCAGAACTTTGACTTGTCTGAACATAGACAGATCTTCAGTGATCTGGCCATCCGTATCTACCACCAGTTTATATCTGTTATGGAGAAGGCTCTTATGCCTATGATCGGTAGGTTTTCTCTCATAAGATAACATGATATACATTGATGTGTAGTCACTTTCCAATCCATTAAATATCTGTTTACAATAAATTATTTCTATCCTCAAGATGATTATATTTAAAGGTCATAAATAAAGTGTTTCAATCATTCGTCTATTCATACCTGTTCTATGTAATGAGTGTGTTTACGCGTCTCTGTTTTCCTCCAGTTCCCTGTATGCTGGAGCACGAGAGTCTCCAGGACATCTCTAGTATGAAGCCTACAGGTTTCCGTAAGCGTTCCAGCAGCATCTATGAGGACCAGGAGGTCTGCACCATCTACTCTCTCCTCCAGCAGCTCAGTCTGTACCACAGCACTATGAGTCAGCACGGCATGGAGGAGGGGCTGGTCAGACAGGTAGGGGGGGGGGTCAGACCTGGGGTCGAAGGTCAGATGAGGATGGGGTCAGACAGGTGGGGGGGGGGCGGTTCAGACTAGTGTTGATGGGGGTCAGACAAGTAGGGGTGGGGGGGTCAGTGTGTGTGTATGTTTGTGTGTGTCTTTGTTTGTTTGTGTGTGTGTGTGTGTGTGTGTGTGTGTATCTGGAAAGGAAAGGAGTAAACTCCCTCTTGGGATCAATTGTGGTGTTTCACAGGAATTGATTCTTGGACCTGTGTCATTTCCAGTTTATATTAAACTCATCTAACTGTGTGTATGTGTGTTGTCCAACAGGCTGTGAAACAGACCTTCTTCCTGGTGGGTGCGGACACACTCAACAACCTCCTGCTACGCAAAGACATGTGCTCCTGTAGGAAGGGCATGCAGATCAGGTAGGGGACAGAGTGTGTGTGTATCCGTGTGTGTGTGTGTGTTGAACAAGAAGAGAGGAAGGAAAGAGAGAACCAGTAAGGAAGAGAGAATCAGGGAGGAAGAGAGAACCGGAGAGGAAGAGAGAACCAGGGAGGGAGAGAGAACCAGGGAGGAAGAGAGAACCAGAGAGGAAGAGAGAACCAGGGAGGGAGAGAGAACCAGGGAGGAAGAGAGAACCAGAGAGGGAGAGAGAACCAGAGAGGGAGAGAGAACCAGAGAGGGAGAGAGAACCAGAGAGGGAGAGAGAACCAGAGAGGGAGAGAGAACCAGAGAGGGAGAGAGAACCAGAGAGGGAGAGAGAACCAGAGAGGGAGAGAGAACCAGAGAGGGAGAGAGAACCAGGGAGGGAGAGAGAACCAGGAAGGGAGAGAGAACCAGGAAGGGAGAGAGAAGTTCCTACAATATGTGTTAGGTAACATAATAACAACGTTTCAGTTACCTGTCTGTGTGTTAGGTAACATAATAACAACGTTTCATTTACCTGTCTGTGTGTTAGGTAACATAATAACAACGTTTCAGTTACCTGTCTGTGTGTTAGGTAACATAACAACATGTTTCAGTTACCTGTCTGTGTGTTAGGTAACATAACAACATGTTTCAGTTACCTGTCTGTGTGTTAGGTAACGTAACAACATGTGTCCAGGTGTAACATCAGTTACCTGTCTGTGTTTTCCAGGTGTAACATCAGTTACCTGTCTGTGTTTTTCAGGTGTAACATAAGTCACCTGGAGGCGTGGCTAAAGGAGAAGGACCTAGTGCAGGGTACCATGGCTACTCTGAAGCCTCTGTGTCAGGCTGCCTGGCTGCTGCAGGTCAGCAAGACCACTGATGACGACATCAAAGACATCACAGAGCAATGCTCAGAACTCAGCCCTGTACAGGTACTGAAGCGGCAGGTAGCCTAGCGGTGACGTGCGTTGTGCCAGATCGCTGGTTCAAATCCCCTAGAAAAAAAACTGCCGATGTGCCCTTGAGCAAGGCACTTAACCCTAATTGCTCCTGTAAGTCGCTCTGGATAAGAGCATCTGCTGAAATGTATTCAAAAGCATGTTTAAATGAATCTTGTTTACCGCCCTGTTCTAGATTGTCAAGATTTTGAACTCTTACACGCCCACTGATGATTTTGAGAAAAGGGTGGCACCGTTGTTCGTCCGCAAAATTCAGGTAAATCTCGATCCTACGACAAGGATCAGGAGCACCTGCTTTTTACACAGTTTGAATTATTATCACATTTGAATTACTAGAAATGATTTCATTTGAATCACAACGTCTCCATGAACTACATCTATGAAAGTAATTTATTTCCCTTGTCCCTAGGGCTTGCTCCAAGACCGTGAGGGGGGATCCTCCCAGCTGATGCTGGATACCCAGTATCGTTTCCAAGTCACCTTCCCCTTCACCCTGTCCTCTCAGGCCCTGGAGCTACTGGAGATACCATCCAGCCTCAGACTGGGCTTCCTCACCAGGATCTAACCTCTAACCCCTGACCTCTGACCCCTTCACCGTGTCCTCTCAGGCCCTGGAGCTACTGGAGATACCATCCAGCCTCAGACTGGACTTCCTCACCAGGATCTAACCTCTAACCCCTGACCTCTGACCCCTTCACCCTGTCCTCTCAGGCCCTGGAGCTACTGCAGATACCATCCAGCCTCAGACTGGGCTTCCTCACCAGGATCTAACCCCTGACCTCTGACCCATTCACCCCGTCCTCTCAGGCCCTGGAGCTACTGGAGATACCATCTAGCCTCAGACTGGGCTTCCTCACCAGGATCTAACCCCTGACCTCTGACCCATTCACCCCATCCTCTCAGGCCCTGGAGCTACTGGAGATACCATCCTGCCTCAGACTGGGCTTCCTCACCAGGATCTAACCTCTGACCCCTGACTAGAGAAGCGGTCCAGTAACCTAAAGGTGGCTGGTTTTTAATCCCAGTGATGACAGGGGAAAAGCTGTCAGAAGAGGAAGTTGCCGCTTTCTACTAGAGTCTCAGGTGGCTCCGACTGCCATTGTGTCCTTGAGCAAGGCACTCCTAACCAATCAATCAATCAAATGTATTTATGAAGCTCTTCTTACATCAGCCGATGTCACAAAGTGCTGTACAGAAACCCAGTCTAAAACCCCCAAACAGCAAAAGCAATGCAGATGTAGAAGCACATTGGCTCCAGGGACGCTGCTCTAAAACCAACCTTTTACAATCATCACAGTAATTATGAATCCAAATAACCAAAGATCCTTTTAAACGAATGCGTGTTTTGATTTACACTTGTCATACAGTTTGATAGAAATATTAAGATGACTCCTGACGAATGTCCGATGTACAGCAAAAATGCAGATGCTGTTGCGGAGTGATTTTTCTACTGCTCGGCAGTATAACGAGAAACCTTACTTTCTCAGTTCAGATGAGATGACGAATGTGAACTGTGTTGTTTTTTTTTAATATTGTCTGTGTAAATTGAGAATGTGACCACTCAATGTTATTGAGTATCATGCACAGTAAATAAATAAAACATGGCTTGTTTTTTGTTTTTAAGATACTTTTGGGGGGGGGGTTATACCACATATAAGTATTTCATATTTAAATTATAAAAAACATGTGCCTAAAATTAATTATATGAATAAAGTATTTTATTAGTTGATAATGATTCTATTTGTAAGGGATTTTTTTTTTTTACACAACTACAAATGTATTATACAAGAGCACTTTAGATCTGCAAATGATACAGTAGGACCAGGGTTAGTCCAAACCTCTTTTTGATACAGTAGGACCAGGGTTAGTCCAAACCTCTTTTTGATACAGTAGGACCAGGGTTAGTCCAAACCTCTCTTTCTGATACAGTAGGACCAGGGTTAGTCCAAACCTCTTTTTGATACAGTAGGACCAGGGTTAGTACAAACCTCTTTTTGATACAGTAGGACCAGGGTTGGTCCAAACCTGTCTTTGATACAGTAGGACCAGGGTTAGTCCAAACCTGTCTTTGATACAGTAGGACCAGGGTTAGTCCAAACCTCTTTTTGATACAGTAGGACCAGGGTTGGTCCAAACCTGTCTTTGATACAGTAGGACCAGGGTTAGTCCAAACCTCTTTCTGATACAGTAGGACCAGGGTTGGTCCAAACCTCTCTTTCTGATACAGTAGGACCAGGGTTAGTCCAAACCTCTTTCTGATACAGTAGGACCAGGGTTAGTCCAAACCTCTTTCTGATACAGTAGGACCCGGGTTAGTCCAAACCTGTCTTTGATACAGTAGGACCAGGGTTAGTCCAAACCTCTTTCTGATACAGTAGGACCCGGGTTGGTCCAAACCTGTCTTTGATACAGTAGGACCAGGGTTGGTCCAAACCTCTTTTTGATACAGTAGGACCAGGGTTAGTCCAAACCTGTCTTTGATACAGTAGGACCAGGGTTAGTCCAAACCTGTCTTTGATACAGTAGGACCAGGGTTAGTCCAAACCTGTCTTTGATACAGTAGGACCAGGGTTAGTCCAAACCTCTTTTTGATACAGTAGGACCAGGGTTGGTCCAAACCTGTCTTTGATACAGTAGGACCAGGGTTAGTCCAAACCTCTTTCTGATACAGTAGGACCAGGGTTAGTCCAAACCTCTTTCTAATACAGTAGGACCAGGGTTGGTCCAAACCTCTCTTTCTGATACAATAGGACCAGGGTTAGTCCAAACCTCTTTCTGATACAGTAGCACCAGAGTTGGTCCAAACCTCTTTCTGATACAGTAGGACCATGGTTAGTCCAAACCTCTCTTTGATACAGTAGGACCAGGGTTAGTCCAAACGTCTCTTTGATACAGTAGGACCAGGGTTAGTCCAAACCTCTTTGATACAGTAGGACCAGTGTTAGTCCAAACCTCTCTTTGATACAGTAGGACCAGGGTTAGTCCAAACCTCTCTTTCTGATACAGTAGGACCAGGGTTGGTCCAAACCTCTCTTTGATACAGTAGGACCAGGGTTAGTCCAAACCTCTCTTTGATACAGTAGGACCAGGGTTAGTCCAAACCTCTTTTTGATACAGTAGGACCAGGGTTAGTCCAAACCTGTCTTTGATACAGTAGGACCAGGGTTAGTCCAAACCTCTTTCTGATACAGTAGGACCAGGGTTGGTCCAAACCTCTTTTTGATACAGTAGGACCAGGGTTAGTCCAAACCTGTCTTTGATACAGTAGGACCAGGGTTAGTCCAAACCTGTCTTTGATACAGTAGGACCAGGGTTAGTCCAAACCTCTTTCTGATACAGTAGGACCAGGGTTGGTCCAAACCTCTTTCTGATACAGTAGGACCATGGTTAGTCCAAACCTCTCTTTGATACAGTAGGACCAGGGTTAGTCCAAACGTCTCTTTGATACAGTAGGACCAGGGTTAGTCCAAACGTCTCTTTGATACAGTAGGACCAGGGTTAGTCCAAACCTCTCTTTCTGATACAGTAGGACCAGGGTTGGTCCAAACCTCTCTTTGATACAGTAGGACCAGGGTTAGTCCAAACCTCTCTTTGATACAGTAGGACCAGGGTTGGTCCAAACCTCTCTTTCTGATACAGTAGGATCAGGGTTAGTCCAAACCTCTCTTTCTGATACAGTAGGACCAGGGTTAGTCCAAACCTCTCTTTGATACAGTAGGACCAGGGTTAGTACAAACCTCTTTTTGATACAGTAGGACCAGGGTTGGTCCAAACCTCTCTTTGATACAGTAGGACCAGGGTTGGTCCAAACCTCTCTTTGATACAGTAGGACCAGGGTTAGTCCAAACCTCTTTCTGATACAGTAGCACCAGAGTTAGTACAAACCTCTTTCTGATACAGTAGGATCAGGGTTGGTCCAAACCTCTCTTTGATACAGTAGGACCAGGGTTAGTCCAAACCTCTTTCTGATACAGTAGGACCAGGGTTGGTCCAAACCTCTCTTTGATACAGTAGGACCAGGGTTAGTCCAAACCTCTTTTTGATACAGTAGGACCAGGGTTAGTCCAAACCTGTCTTTGATACAGTAGGACCAGGGTTAGTCCAAACCTCTTTCTGATACAGTAGGACCAGGGTTGGTCCAAACCTCTTTTTGATACAGTAGGACCAGGGTTAGTCCAAACCTGTCTTTGATACAGTAGGACCAGGGTTAGTCCAAACCTGTCTTTGATACAGTAGGACCAGGGTTAGTCCAAACCTCTTTCTGATACAGTAGGACCAGGGTTGGTCCAAACCTCTCTTTGATACAGTAGGACCATGGTTAGTCCAAACCTCTCTTTGATACAGTAGGACCAGGGTTAGTCCAAACGTCTCTTTGATACAGTAGGACCAGGGTTAGTCCAAACGTCTCTTTGATACAGTAGGACCAGGGTTAGTCCAAACCTCTCTTTCTGATACAGTAGGACCAGGGTTGGTCCAAACCTCTCTTTGATACAGTAGGACCAGGGTTAGTCCAAACCTCTCTTTGATACAGTAGGACCAGGGTTAGTCCAAACCTCTCTTTGATACAGTAGGACCAGGGTTAGTCCAAACCTCTTTCTGATACAGTAGCACCAGGTTTAGTCCAAACTTCTTCTTTTTTTTGTTACTTCATTCACAACATTAATGGTCATGGCTGTTTAATAAATGTATCGTAGGTATTGGAGCAGTGGAGGATCTAGCACCACTGCCAGTGGCAGCTTCCCTACTAGAGGCAGCTTCCCTACTACTAGAGGCAGCTTCCCTACTAGAGGCAGCTTCCCTACTAGAGACAGCTTCCCTACTAGAGGCAGCTTCCCTACTAGAGGCAGCTTCCCTACCGGAGACAGCTTCCCTACTAGAGGCAGCTTCCATACTAGAGGCAGCTTCCCTACTACTAGAGGCAGCTTCCCTACTACTAGAGGCAGCTTCCCTACTAGAGGCAGCTTCCCTACTAGAGGCAGCTTCCCTACTAGAGACATCTTCCCTACTAGAGGCCGCTTCCCTACTACTAGAGGCAGCTTCCCTACTACTAGAGGCAGCTTCCCTACTACTAGAGTCAGCTTCCCTACTACTAGAGGCAGCTTCCCTACTACTAGAGGCAGTTTCCCTACTACTAGAGGCAGCTTCCCTACTACTAGAGGCAGCTTCCCTACTACTAGAGGCAGCTTCCCTACTAGAGGCAGCTTCCCTACTAGAGGCAGCTTCCCTACTACAGGCAGCTTCCCTACTAGAGGCAGCTTCCCTACTACTAGAGACAGCTTCCCTACTACTAGAGACAGCTTCCCTACTAGAGGCAGCTTCCCTACTAGAGGCAGCTTCCCTACTGGAGACAGCTTCCCTACTAGAGGCAGCTTCCCTACTACTAGAGGCAGCTTCCCTACTACTAGAGGCAGCTTCCCTACTACTAGAGGCAGCTTCCCTACTGGAGGCAGCTTCCCTACTACTAGAGGCAGCTTCCCTACTATTAGAGGCAGCTTCCCTACTACTAGAGGCAGCTTCCCTTCTACTAGAGGCAGCTTCCCTTCTACTAGAGGCAGCTTCCCTTCTACTAGAGGCAGCTTCCCTACTACTAGAGGCAGCTTCCCTACTACTAGAGGCAGCTTCCCTACTACTAGAGGCAGCTTCCCTACTACTAGAGACAGCTTCCCTACTAGAGGCAGCTTCCCTTCTACTAGAGGCAGCTTCCCTTCTACTAGAGGCAGCTTCCCTTCTACTAGAGGCAGCTTCCCTACTACTAGAGGCAGCTTCCCTACTACTAGAGGCAGCTTCCCTACTACTAGAGGCAGCTTCCCTTCTACTAGAGGCAGCTTCCCTTCTACTAGAGGCAGCTTCCCTACTAGAGGCAGCTTCCCTACTACTAGAGGCAGCTTCCCTACTACTAGAGGCAGCTTCCCTACTACTAGAGGCAGCTTCCCTACTAGAGGCAGCTTCCCTACTAGAAAACTGAGAGATCATCTTTTATCTGACGTCATGACAGCTGAATCAGCTGCGAGCCTTCAGTTTGCAAAGAGCCTTTTTGCCGTCCCGACGCTGCTCTGACAACGGGAATATATGAGATTTTCCATAAACCCTGAAATGGCTACACAGGAGGTTCAACCGAATGAGACTCTCACTAACCTAAAAGCAGAATCGGATACGTTGAAAACGAAGCTGGAGGACGAAAGAGCGAAACTGCACGATGTCGAACGTGAGTGGTGCTGAAAATGAGAGAGGAGAGGGGAAGGGAAGGCCCCTTGAATGGAAACATAATCTGCCTTCCAAATAGGATTGCATGACACATGTAAACACGACCATAATATTAGAATATATCTATATAATAGATATATATATTGTGAATTTGTCATATTGCTATTATTAGGCCACAGTGCATTGAATCGGTCATTTGAAGAAAATGTATTATTTTTTGCATAATTTGTACATGGTTTATTTGTAGCCATTTGCTCGTCCATGTTTTCCATCTGCAATTACACATATAGTCTAGGCTGTGGTTGAGATTTCTCCTTGTATTTGCCATTGACACTCAAAAGCACCGTTTTATTATAGCCTAGCCCAGATGGCGGTTTGTACCATTATTCATATTCACCCGTGATTTATGCTTGGCTGGTCGATCTGGTTGAGATCAGAGAGATTAATGTAACATCTCTAACCGTTTACTGCACGTTCATCCCCAACACGATGAGATGGATTATGGTAACCACAGGCAAACGTCGGGATTTTCGTCCCTATAACAACAGTACACTAACGATAGCTAATGCTAGTCCCCTATAATTTACCACTCTAGATTAGTTAGATTGATCCCAACAACATTTGATTGATCCCCTGCAACATTAGATTGATCCCCTACAACAATGCCCTAATGTCGGATATTGGTCCAGAATTTACCACTTTAACGTAGGATCTTGGTCCCTACAACAGTACACTAACGTAGGATCTTGGTCCCTAATCCCTACTACAGTCCACTAACGTAGGATCTTGGTCCCTACTACAGTCCACTAACGTAGGATCTTGGTCCCTACTACAGTCCACTAACGTAGGATCTTGGTCCCTACAACAGTACACTAACATAGGACTTTGGTCCCTACTACAGTCCACTAACGTAGGATCTTGGTCCCTACTACAGTCCACTAACGTAGGATCTTGGTCCCTACAACAGTACACTAACATAGGACCTTGGTCCCTACTAAAGTACACTAACCTAGGATCTTGGTCCCTACAACAGTACACTAACCTAGGATCTTGGTCCCTACTACAGTACACCAGGTGGCAGAGAAAGTGGATGGACTGGGCCAGTTTATCATGAAGACCCGGCGTACTCTGAAGGGACATGGCAACAAAGTTCTCTGCATGGACTGGTGTAAGGACAAGAGGAGGATCGTCAGCTCATCACAGGTGAGTGTTGGATTATATGTACAATTTTCCTGAAGTCCTAAACAGATGCATGAGTCGTCACTCCAGGCGGTCACTGTCCATGGTGCTGAAATGGATTGTAAACTTGTCATCGGGGAATTTGAGGTTCCTCCTAAACAGATGCATTCATGCCAGTCGTCTCCCTTGATATACTTATGGTCCATAGCGCTGAAATATTGTAATTTTTTTTTTTGGGGGGGGGGGGGGGGGGTTGTTGTTTCAGCTAATATGCACTGCTTTCAGTGGTTATCAAATGAATGCCATATTTTGTTGGAGATGTAGAGAATCTTACGCTTGTGTGCTACTTCTAATGTTTTTCCCCTCTTAACTTATCTTCAGGACGGGAAAGTGATTGTATGGGATGCCTTCACCACTAACAAGGTAGGGACTCTTTCTTCTCCCTCCACAAACAGTACGGCAGGGTAGCCTGGGGCGGCAGGGTAGCCTAGTGGTTAGAGCGGTTGGACTAGTAACCGGAAGGTTGCAAGTTCAAATCCCTGAGCTGTCGTTCTGCCCCTGAACAGGCAGTTACCCCACTGTTCCTAGGCCGTCATTGTAAATAAGAATTTGTTCTTAACTGCCTAGTTCAATAAAGGTAAAATAATAAAATAAAAGTAAAATAAATAAATAAAATAAAGGCACAATTGACTGGTTGGAGAAATAGTAAGACTTCTGTAGTTCTCTGAGCTGACATACGTTCCAAATGGCGCCCTATTCCCTACATAGTGCACTACTTTTTGACTAGTGCCCTATTGACCCTAGTCAAAAGTAGTGCACTATATTTTTATTTATTTGACCTTTGAATCCCATTTAAACCAAGGTCTCTTTTGCGAGGGAGTCCTGCATCTCACAATTACACAACAAACACAGTCCCGGAAGCACATTTGTTATTGGTTGCCGTCTGGGCCGCAGACATTGGTTTTCATAGCAAGTTTTATTTTAAGCCTTTCCTTAGCCAACATTGGGAATAAGAAGACACAATATTTCCTTGGCGGATTTGAATTCTGTTGTTGTTGTTGTGGTTGCTTATTTCTGTAAGCAGGAAGTTTCTCCCCTGAGTTTGATGATGTCATGGTGTTGAAGTCTCCCTCGTGTATTTGAGATGGATAACATTGCAGTTGTGCAGAATCACTGATCAAATCACCTTGCATACAAAATAACTATTGTGTGATCAAGATCAGAAATTCGGCGCCTCGTCGCCTTGATGAATACTTATGCCCTCAAACACGGCAATTATTTTCTAGGAGCACGCGGTGACCATGATGTTATATTGCTGATTGTACCTTTATAATGTCGTGTCCTCTAGGAGCACGCGGTGACCATGCCGTGCACCTGGGTGATGGCCTGTGCCTACGCCCCCTCTGGATGTGCAGTAGCCTGTGGGTAAGTCCCTATACTCCTGGATGTGCAGTATCCTGTGGGTAAGTCCCTATACTCCTGGGTGTGCAGTATCCTGTGGGTAAGTCCCTATACTCCTGGATGAGCAGTATCCTGTGGGTAAATCACTATACTCCTGGGTGTGTAGTATCCTGTGGGTAAGTCCCTATACTCCTGGATGTGCAGTATCCTGTGGGTAAATCACTATACTCCTGGGTGTGCAGTATCCTGTGGGTAAGTCCCTGTACTCCTGGATGTACAGTATCCTGTGGGTAAGTCCCTGTACTCCACCCAGACGCTCCGTTTCTCCACTGTGCCACTGTGCTCCTCCTCCCCGGTTACTGTAACACACAACTGTTGATGTTAAAGACGTTATAAATAAACATTTGATTGATCGATTGATTGGATTTCAGTGGTCTGGACAACAAGTGCTCTGTGTACCCTCTGTCCTTGGACAAGAATGAGAACCTGGCAGCGAAGAAGAAGTCTGTCGCCATGCACACCAACTACTTATCTGCCTGTAGCTTCACCAACTCAGACATGCAGGTTAGACGAGACACCTCTTCATCTTCTTCCTTCGTCTGATGTAATGATTATTTGTTGTACATTTGTATATTTTGTTATCGTCTTTATCAAGGTTTCTGTATTCGTTCCTATCTATAACTCATTGAATTACTTGATTACTGCTAAATCAGTTGACTTTCCTATAGCAAATAAATTATGGCAAATCACAGCCTGTCATACTGTACTGTACTTGGAAAGAACTTCTACGCTTGTTTAATAATTCACAACAGTCAAATGTTCCCCATTGGATATAGTTAGTCACATGCTTTAGCCTCGGCCAAGACTCTTCTATTTATGGGTCCGTGTCAGAGAATTCTGAATTCTGAATTCTGAACAATGGTTTCACTCTGACCCTGCTATTGGTAGTAGTGTGGTTGTACTTTGCTCTCTGGGAGCCGTTTTCCCTGATGTATTCAATATAGAACCTGCAGTGACAATTATTTTTAGTCCTGAAATTAGACTAATATAGGGTTTGTGAAACCAGTCCTTGATGTAGATTTATGGGGTGAATCCTAACCTTAAGTCTAATTTTCATTGACATTCAATGGATGACTCAGTGGCAGTTAGTATTGTGTTGCGATCCCAAGATGCAGTTTGTGACGAAACCCTTGTCTTCCAGATCCTGACGTCGAGCGGAGACGGAACCTGTGCATTATGGGATGTGGAGAGTGGTCAGCTGTTACAGAGTTTCCATGGACACGCCGCCGATGTTCTATGTCTCGACCTAGCTCCTTCTGAGACCGGCAACACCTTCGTCTCTGGAGTGAGCAGACAACTAGTAGTATTTCACTTAGTCTCACAATGAGAAATTGTGAGAGAAAAAAAAAACCCCAGCATGACTGCTCCTATAAGCCTTCTTTCTCCCTCCTCTTTTCACTTAAAAAAAATATATATATACAAAAAACATACAGTCCTACTGTAACATACAACATTCCTTTCAAATTGTTATTTTATTTTATTCCAAGAGATTTTAAATGATAAGCGGAAACAGATGGAAGGGCACCATAGTGATGAAATAGTGGCGGGCTTGAGATTCCCTCCCTTGCCTCTAGGGGGCATGTGTGGTCCAGACTGCAGAGAGACTGTGTTGCATTTTACATAATGTTGATTATTTTCTACTTTTTTTTAACCCCCAAATGACCTTGAGGTTAAACCCTCTTTTGTGAGGGTGACCTGTCAAAAAAGTCAGCAATTAATGTGTGAATCCAGAATCCTCTTATGTGTGTCTCGTGCAGGGCTGTGACAAGAAGGCCAATGTATGGGACATGCGCTCAGGCCAGTGCATCCAGTCCTTCGAAACCCACGAATCAGACATCAACAGCGTCAGGTGAGGTCACAAGATATGACTTTATTCAAAGCGACTTATACCACTTGTCAACACTGACAGTGACATGTATTAAATGTTAAGTAGGAGTACTCTACCCTCCCGTTTGCTTGGGTTTCTTATATTACCTGGCGTTTGTCTCCTTCCTTGGCATCAGGTACTACCCCAGTGGAGATGCATTTGCTTCAGGCTCCGATGACGCTACAGTAAGGCATCATCCATATAATTTACTGCTTGATCACATGTTGCCTTTCTATGTCAAAGTTCATGAAGTCATTTCTTTGTAGAAAATAATAATAATAATTTACCCCATTTGCGGGGAAAAAAGAAAAGAAATCTAAACATTAACAAGCATTGTTTGTTTCAGTGTCGTCTCTATGACCTGAGGGCAGACAGAGAAGTGGCCATTTATTCCAAAGAGAGCATCATATTTGGTGCCTCCAGTGTTGACTTCTCTCTCAGTGGTAAGACGCAATACCCTTAGGGATCGAGTCAATCCATAGCGAATAAAGCCCTTATTCTACTCGCCACATAAAACAAATGATTTCACTGATCAATTTCACTAATTAAACCCATAATGATTTTGCACTAAATTAAATTCATGTTATTTGCTGTTGAATAAGAATAGCTTGCTTTCACATGAACCTTTTCATCAAAAATGATGTGTTACGTTTCTATTGGTTGAAAGAGGACGTGTTTTTTCATTCTTCAGGCCGGCTACTGTTCGGTGGCTACAACGACTACACCATCAACGTGTGGGATGTCTTGAAGGGGACGAGGGTGTCCATCCTGTTTGGACACGAGAACCGTGTCAGCACTCTGCGCCTGTCTCCTGACGGAACGGCCTTCTGCTCAGGGTCATGGGACCACACTCTCAGGGTGAGGGATAGGGGTTATCACCTGGGTTACCTTCCCAAAAGGACCCCACACAAAATGTTGCACATTCACAGAAAGTCACTTTCACATCTAAAACAAAACAGGAATGGATTTCAAATGGGGTTCTGAAAGACACCCACCGAAAGTTGGCACGCAACTAATAAGAAGGGTTATAAGAGACACACACAATGAATGCTCACAACATTTACCTCAGAGGTAAAACTAAAGGAAATCAACAAACTCCAATTTAGGATAGGGAGTAAAATGAATATGGAGCCAAACAAACAAGGGGAAAAAACAAAACTATTTTTGGCTAATTAAAGTGGAAGCGCTAATGTGAGGGTGTAGCTTTACCAACATATCCTCTCTAGCTGACGCACTGGGCCAGCGGGTCCTAACGACCAGCTGGTTCCAGCACAGGTGAAACTCATCCTGACTAACGAGATCACTCTCTGGGCCAGCACAGGTGAAACACATCCTGACTAACGAGGTGACTGCAATCAGTGTGCTAAAGCTAACATGCTAACCAACCTAGAACCTGTAACACCTGCTACTGTCTGTCTTATCCTAGTTTCTTCTTCTTCTTGTCTTTCACTGATGCCCGTGCCCTCTTCATTCTATTTCATTAGAACAGCATCATTTATTACTTTTGGTCCATAACTTATATAATTGTAAAAAAAAAAATAAACATTTCAGTAATTTTCTATTTCTATTTTTCAATTTTAGATCTGGGCTTAAAGAAGACGAGAATGACACAGAGGAGGAAAAAACGGTGAAAAGTGAATTCCGTGGTAGATAGATCGAGCCAGTTGTACATAAGAGACAGACATGTCCCACTCTGCTTGAGTACAATCATAGACGTCATAAACTATGGCGACAGATTTTTCAATGCGAATATTCTAAAAATCCGCATGAAGAAAATATACCCATTTTCCCCACCAGGGGGGGTTTCCGACAAATTGACTTGTGGATAAAAATAAAATAAATTAGTGCGTGATGACGTAGTGCACACTATGTACTTTTTAGCTTAAGTTTTCATGTACTGAATAAATAAAATCTACAGTTCAATGTGTTTCCGTCTTATTTTCAACTCTACTGGTTTGTTTTGTTACAACAACAACTGAAACTGTTGTGTTAAATAGCAAATGTGTCTCCTCTGGTAATGGCACAGGCGCTCCAGCCAACTGATCGCGGATACAGTGCTGTTAGGCTAGTTTACGGGATGAGATTATTATGGATAAGAGCGAGAATATTTTAACATATCATCATGTCACCAGAATAAGACCCTCAATATTTATTGGAAAGTAGCATCAAGCTCCTCACCGTGCACTTTCACGAGACAGTGAAGTTCATTTATTTAATCTGTAGCCTAATAAACTACCTAGCTAACATGATGCTCAGATGACAGACACTAGATAACACCTAGCTAATGTGGCCGATGTGAAATGGCTAGCTAGTTAGCGGTGGTGCACGCTAATAGTGTTTCAGTCGGTGACGTCACTCGCTCTGAGACCTAGAAGTAGTTGTTCCCCTTGCAGAGGGCCGCAGCTTTTGTGGCGCGATGGGTAACGATTACACTAACATGATGCTCAGATGACAGACACTAGATAACATGATGCTCAGATGACAGACACTAGATAACGCCTATCTAACATGATGTTCACATGACAGACACTAGATAACATGATGTTCACATGACAGACACTTGCTAACACCTAGCTAACATGATGTTCACATGACAGACACTAGCTAACACCTAGCTAACATGTTCACATGACAGACACTAGCTAACACCTAGCTAACATGATGTTCACATGACAGACACTAGATAACATGATGTTCACATGACAGACACTAGATAACATGATGTTCACATGACAGACACTTGCTAACACCTAGCTAACATGATGTTCACATGACAGACACTAGATAACATGATGTTCACATGACAGACACTAGATAACATGTTGTTCACATGACAGACACTAGCTAACGCCTAGCTAACATGACGTTCACATGATTACACAACACTTTGTGATTTGTCACACAGTCTTTGCACTGAAATGGTTTCTCCCCATTGTGAGTCCTCATATGCAGTTTCAGTAGGTACTCACTTATTTAAATTCTTAGACTTATGTACTTCTGTTCATGCAATTGTTTTGATGATCGTATTTGGATAATTTTGTGTAATTATTATATATTATAGTTTAGTGTATATACAAAATAATATCAATTTTTTAAAAATGTTTATTATGTTGTTGTAGTTGCCTTATTTGGGATTTGTCTGTGATTTGAAGTAAATACAAAAATAAAAACGCATAATGTGTTTTTACATACTATATGTCAATGATGTCCATGGTTGATTGGACAATTTAAGTTTTGTAGAAAAAAAACTAGAAGTGGAATCACTGTCCTTTGACAGCTCTTTGGTCTTGGCCATAGTGGAGTTTGGAGTGTGACTGTTTGAGGTTGTGGACAGGTGTCTTTTATACTGATAACAAGTCCAAACAGGTGCAATTTATACAGGTAACGGGTGGAGAACAGAGGAGCCTCTTAAAGAAGAAGTTACAGGTCTGTGAGAGCCAGAAATCTTGGTTGTTTGTAGGTGACCAAATGCTTATTTTCCACCATAATTTGCAAATAAATTCATTAAAAATCCTACAATGTGATTTTCTGGATTGTTTTTCTCATTTTGTCTGTCATAGTTGAAGTGTACCTATGATGGAAATTACAGTCCTCTCTCATCTTTTTAAGTAGGAGAACTTGCACAATTGGTGGCTGACTAAATACTTTTTTGTCCCACTGTATCTTGGTATTTGTCACGCCCTGAACATGATGTTCACATGACAGACACTAGATAACATGATGTTCACATGACAGACACTAGATAACATGTCGTTCACATGACAGACACTAGATAACGCCTAGCTAACATGATGTTCACATGACAGACACTAGATAACATGTTGTTCACATGACAGACACTAGCTAACGCCTAGCTAACATGACGTTCACATGATTACACAACACTTTGTGATTTGTCACACAGTCTTTGCACTGAAATGGTTTCTCCCCATTGTGAGTCCTCATATGCAGTTTCAGTAGGTACTCACTTATTTAAATTCTTAGACTTATGTACTTCTGTTCATGCAATTGTTTTGATGATCGTATTTGGATAATTTTGTGTAATTATTATATATTATAGTTTAGTGTATATACAAAATAATATCAATTTTTTAAAAATGTTTATTATGTTGTTGTAGTTGCCTTATTTGGGATTTGTCTGTGATTTGAAGTAAATACAAAAATAAAAACGCATAATGTGTTTTTACATACTATATGTCAATGATGTCCATGGTTGATTGGACAATTGAAGTTTTGTAGAAAAAAACTAGAAGTGGAATCACTGTCCTTTGACAGCTCTTTGGTCTTGGCCATAGTGGAGTTTGGAGTGTGACTGTTTGAGGTTGTGGACAGGTGTCTTTTATACTGATAACAAGTCCAAACAGGTGCAATTTATACAGGTAACGGGTGGAGAACAGAGGAGCCTCTTAAAGAAGAAGTTACAGGTCTGTGAGAGCCAGAAATCTTGGTTGTTTGTAGGTGACCAAATGCTTATTTTCCACCATAATTTGCAAATAAATTCATTAAAAATCCTACAATGTGATTTTCTGGATTGTTTTTCTCATTTTGTCTGTCATAGTTGAAGTGTACCTATGATGGAAATTACAGTCCTCTCTCATCTTTTTAAGTAGGAGAACTTGCACAATTGGTGGCTGACTAAATACTTTTTTGTCCCACTGTATCTTGGTATTTGTCACGCCCTGAACCTTAGAGAGACGTTTTATTTCTCTATTTGGTTAGGTCAGGGTGTGATGTGGGGTGGGTATTCTATGTTTTGTAATCAGTTGTACAACTGAATGCATTCAACTGAAAGGTGTCTTCTGCATTTAACCCAACCCCTCTGAATTTAACCCAACCCCAACCCCGACATCCACGGCATCAACGCCCAGGGAACAGTGGCTTAACTGCCTTGCTCAGGGGGCAGAACAAAATATGTTTTACCTTGTCAGCTATGGGATTCAATCCAGCAACCTTTCAGTTACTGGCCCAATGCTCCTACCCCGCAAGGCTACCTGCCACCCCAAAGAGCAACTGCAAAAACTTGCAGTGACTGTAGTAAAACCTTTATGACCTTTGATTACATGATTTTTGTAAGTTCGTGCAAGTCGGACAATTTTTTATCACCACAATGCAACACAATTTGAAAGGCAGTGAACAACGATGGTCACAAACTTGACTAAACTGATGCACTCGAACTTGCCATTTACTGAAGGCAGGCGGTTATTGGCGCTTCGGTCGACTCCAATAAAATGTTGTAGAAAAGACCGGAAGTGACATCACCAAACGGAACTTGCTGAATCAAAACAATGGCCGACTGGAGCCAGCTAACGTTACGTTAAAAAAAAAAACATGAATGCTAGTTTCAACTGTAGATAAACAGGTGTGCATTATTTTTTAAAGACGATATCAGTGTTATGAGCAAATGATTCACTAGGTGTACTTTACGAGCAAGAAGCTAGCTGTTTGCGGCCTGCTTTGAGCGTCGCCATGAGTGATGTTGTCGAGAAGACTCTGTCTGCTCTCCCGAGCCTCCTTTCGCTAGACTCGCAGGCAGGAGCTGGGAAACTTTCTCCCTCCTCCAAATTAGGGAATCTGATCAAAGGAATCACCGAATTGACATCCAAACATGTGAGTACCGTAGCCAGCTCTCTGGCCAGTTGTCTTACACATTATGGTCAGCATCGATGATGACAGCAGTAGCATAGCTCAAATTAGGTGGCTAGCTATCTGTACACTTTCGCTAGAATTGATGGTGTATTAACTAGTGCCCACAGCCACCTGTCTAGCCACAATTAACCACCCTAAAACAAAACTGTAATTATTTACAAGTGTCCACTGATCCCCCGAATTCTATTCAACGTCAAGCCTATGCCGTATGCTTGAGACTGCGAGCCTAATTGATGTTGATTTATTAGGATCCCCATATTAGCTGACGCTAATACTGTGGTCTGACACAACGAAAAATACATTGCAGACAAAATACTTTACAATTTATATTAAACATATTGTGTGTCAGTCAGTTACACAAACATGTCTTTGCAGCACTTGACCATATGACTGGACAATTATCAAGATAAGATAAAACTAGAGCCTGCCGGACTTGCTTTGTGGAGTGTGGTGTCAAAAAAGCAGAGCATCTCTTTACTACAGACAAACCTCTCCCCATCTTTACAACCATTGACTCTATATGTTTTGGCCATGACAGTTTACAATCTAAAGTAATTTAGTCTCCTCAACTTGTTCAACAGCCACACTGTGGTACATTACCAGATTCAGCTTAGGTTTGGAATTTAGGATATGATTTGTACCAAATGCAATGCTCTTAGTTTTAGAGATGTTCAGGACCAGTTTATTACTGGCCACCCATTCCAAAACAGACTAACTCTTTGTTAAGGGTTTCAGTGACTTCATTAGCTGTGGTTGCTGATGTGTATATGGTTGAATCATCAGCATACATGGACACACATGCTTTGTTTAATGCCAGCGGCAGGTCATTGGAAAAATAGAAAAGAGTAGAACGCCTAGCTGCCCTGTGGTACACCACACTTTACATGTTTGACATTAAAGAAGCTTCCATTAAAGAAAACCCTTTGAGTTCTATTAGATAGATAACTCTGAATTCACAATATGGCAGAGCCTTTGAGTTCTATTAGATAGCTCTGAATTCACAATATGGCAGAGCCTTTGAGTTCTATTAGATAGCTCTGAATTCACAATATGGCAGAGCCTTTGAGTTCTATTTGATAGATAGCTCTGAATTCACAATATGGCAGAGCCTTTGAGTTCTATTAGATAGCTCTGAATTCACAATATGGCAGAGCCTTTGAGTTCTATTAGATAGCTCTGAATTCACAATATGTCAGAGCCTTTGAGTTCTATTAGATAGCTCTGAATTCACAATATGGCAGAGCCTTTGAGTTCTATTAGATAGCTCTGAATTCACAATATGGCAGAGCCTTTGAGTTCTATTTGATAGATAGCTCTGAATTCACAATATGGCAGAGCCTTTGAGTTCTATTAGATAGCTCTGAATTCACAATATGGCAGAGCCTTTGAGTTCTATTAGATAGCTCTGAATTCACAATATGGCAGAGCCTTTGAGTTCTATTAGATAGCTCTGAATTCACAATATGTCAGAGCCTTTGAGTTCTATTAGATAGCTCTGAATTCACAATATGTCAGAGCCTTTGAGTTCTATTAGATAGCTCTGAATTCACAATATGGCAGAGCCTTTGAGTTCTATTAGATAGCTCTGAATTCACAATATGTCAGAGCCTTTGAGTTCTATTAGATAGCTCTGAATTCACAATATGGCAGAGCCTTTGAGTTCTATTAGATAGCTCTGAATTCACAATATGGCAGAGGTTGAAAAGCCATAACGCATACATTTTCTCAACAGCAGGTTATGGTCAGTAATATCAAAGGCTGCAATGAAATTGGTACAGCTCCCACAATCTTTTTATCAATTTCTTTCAACCAATCATCAGTCATTTGTGCCAGTGCAGTACATGTTGAGTGCCCTTCTCTGAAAGTCTATTAATTTGTTTACAGAAATAGCATTGTATTTGGTCAACACACAATTTTTTCCAATAGTTTGCTAAGAGGGGAGGCAGGGTAGCCTAGTGGTTAGAGCGTTGGACTAGTAACCGAAATGTTTCATGTTCAAATCCCCGAGCTGACAAGGTACAAATCTGTCGTTCTGCCCCTGAACAGGCAGTTAACCCACTGTTCCTAGGCCGTCATTGTAAATAAGAATTTGTTCTTAACTGACTTGCCTGGTAAAATAAAGGTAAAATAAAAATAAAAACTACAAATTTAAAAGAGCTGGCAGCAAGCTGATAGGTCTGCTGTTAGAAACTGTAAAGGCAGCTTTACCACTCTTGGGTAAAGGAATGACTTTAGATTCCCTCCAGGTCTGAGGACAAAGACTTTCTTCTAGGCTCAGATTAAAGATATGACAGATAGGAGTGGCTATAGAGTCAGCTACCATCCTCAGTAACTTTCCATCTGAATTGTCAATGCCAGGAGGTTTGTCATTATTGATTGATAACAATACATGTTCCACCTCTCACACTAACTTTACAAAATTCAAACTTGGAATGCTTTTCTTTCATAATTTTTTTTATGCTGGAGTACGATGGCTCACTGTTCATTGTTGGCATTTCCTGCCTAAGTTTGCCCACTTTGCCAATGAAGTAATCATTAAATAAATGTCAACATCAAATGGTTTTGTGATGAGTAAGCCATCTGATTTGTTAAAGATGGAGTTGAATTTGTCTTTCTGCCCATAATTTCATTTAAATTACTCAAGTCTTTTTCCATCAATCTTTATATCATTGATCTTGGTTTCATAATAAAGTGTATTCTTTTTGTTGAGTTTAGTCACATCATTTCTCAATTTGCAGTAAGTCAGCCAGTCAGATGTGCAGCCAGACTTATTAGCCACTCCTTTTGCCACATCTCTTTCAACCATACAGTTTTTCAATTCCTCATCAATCCATGGAGCCTTAATAGTTCCAACAGTCAGTTTCTTAAATCAAATCAAATTTATTTATATAGCCCTTTGTACATCAGCTGATATCTCAAAGTGCTGTACAGAAACCCAGCCTAAAACCCCAAACAGCAAGCAATGCAGGTGTAGAAGCACATAGTTCTTCCTAGGCCAAAACCTAGGAAGAAACCTAGAGAGGAACCAGGCTATGTGGGGTGGCCAGTCCTCTTCTGGCTGTGCCGGGTGGAGATTATAACAGAACATGGCCAAGATGTTCAAATGTTCATAAATTACCAGCATGGTCCAATAATAATAAGGCAGAACAGTTGAAACTGGAGCAGCAGCACGACCAGGTGGACTGGGGACAGCAAGGAGTCATCATGTCAGGTAGTCCTGAGGCATGGTCCTAGGGCTCAGGTCCTCCGAGAGAGAGAAAGAAAGAGAGAATTAGAGAGAGCACACTTAAATTCACACAGGACACCGAATAGGACAGGAGAAGTACTCCAGATATAACAAACTGACCCTAGCCCCCCGACACATAAACTACTGCAGCATAAATACTGGAGGCTGAGACAGGAGGGGTCAGGAGACACTGTGGCTCCATCCGAGGACACCCCCGGACAGGGCCAAACAGGAAGGATATAACCCTTCAGGATATACACTGATGCATATATTAATATGAACTATTTTTTCAGCCCTTTCCTGTGTAGCTTATCAGAGATAATATGTAAAAGAGCAGAGCCTATGCAGGCCCCACTACACCTGACCCTCAACTCTATACAGACATTCCCATTGTCTTTATTTCCAGGAGGAGGAAAAACTTATTAAAAAGGAACTGGAGTCTATCAAGGAGCAGGTAGCATCTCCCAACACCACCATGGTAAGTCTCACTTCGTCACCCCTTCACACAGAGCAACACAAAGAGAGAGAGGCATTGCAATGTGTCCGTAAAAAAACGATAGACACTCACTTTGTTTTTAACGACATGAATCTGTCATCACTGAGGCGGATTTATAGATGTGTTTACTTGTATTATACGTGGAGTGTGTTACCCTGGCAACGGCTTTCTTAATAATTCCACCAGAGGGGAACCAAAACACGGTATTTTAACGCCTGTGTTGAATATTTGGACATTATTCTCAGTCGAATGGTTGCCGTATGATGATGTCATTTCAGCGTCAGATGAAGGAAATAATGGTGAGAGCCATCTACTGTGAGATGCTGGGTTACCAGGCGTCCTTCAGTTACATTCACGCCATCAAGCTGGCCCAGCAGGGCAGTGTCCTGGAGAAGAGAGTGGGTACGTTCCATAGACACACACATTCACAGGATGGGTGCGTTCCATAGACACACACATTCACAGGATGGGTACGTTCCATAGACACACACATTCACAGGATGGGTGCGTTCCATACACATACACATTCACAGGGTGGGTACGTTCCATAGACATACACATTCACAGGATGGGTGCGTTCCATAGACACACACATTCACAGGATGGGTACGTTCCATACACACACACACATTCACAGGATGGGTACGTTCCATAGACACACATAGGATGGGTACGTTCCATAGACACACACAGGATGGGTACGTTCCATACACACACATTCATAGGATGGGTACGTTCCATAGACATACACATTCACAGGATGGGTACGTTCCATAGACACACACATTCATAGGATGGATACGTTCCATAGACACACATTCATAGGATGGGTACGTTCCATACACATAGGATGGGTACGTTCCATAGACACACACATTCAGAGGATGGGTACGTTCCATATTCAGAGGATGGGTACGTTCCATATTCATAGGATGGGTACGTTCCATACTCATAGGATGGGTACGTTCCATACTCATAGGATGGGTACGTTCCATAGACACACACATTCACAGGATGGGTTCGTTCCATACACATAGGATGGGTACGTTCCATAGACACACACATTCACAGGATGGGTACGTTCCATACACACACACACATTCATAGGATGGGTGCGTTCCATAGACACACACATTCACAGGATGGGTACGTTCCATACACACACACACATTCATCGGATGGGTGCGTTCCATACACACACACACATTCATAGGATGGGTACGTTCCATAGACATAGGATGGGTACGTTCCATAGACACACAGTACCAGTCAAAAGTTTGGACACGCCTACTTATTCAAGGGTTTTTCTTTATTTTTACTATTTTCTACATTGTAGAATAATAGTGAAGACATCAAAACTATGAAATAACACATATGGAATCATGTAGTAACCAAAAAAGTGTTAAACAAATCTAAATATATTTTATATTTAAGATTATTCAAAGTAGCCACCCTTTGCCTTGATGACAGCTTTGCACACTCTTGGCATTCTCTCAACCAGCTTCACCTTAAATGCTTTTCCAACAGTCTTGAAGAAGTTCCCACATATGCTGAGCACGTGTTGGCTGCTGTCGTTTCTCTTTGCTTATTTGAGCTGTTCTTGCCATAATATGGACTTGGTTGTTTACCAAATAGGGCTATCTTCTGCATACCACCCCGACCTTGTCACCACACAACTGATTGGCTCAAACGCATTAAGAAGGAAAGAAATTCCACAAATTAACTTTGGAAATGGCACACTTAATTAATTGTTAATTGAAATGCATTCCAGGTGACTACCTCATGAAACTGGTTGAGAGAATGCCAAGAGTGTGCAAATCTGTCGTTTAAGGCAAAGGGTGGCTACTTTGAAGAATCTCAAATATAAAATATATTTTGATTTGTTTAACACTTTTTTGTTTACTACATGATTCCATATGTGTTATTTCATAGTTTGATGTCTTCATTATTATTCTACAATGTAGAAAATTGTGAAAAATAAAGAAAAGCCCCTTGAATGAGTAAGTGTGTCCAAACGTTTTACTGGTACTGTACATATTCATAGGATGTTATGTGTTCATATGATATTTTATATAAATAATCAGTATGATATATTCTCCCGGAATGATCATTTTGATTTGGTAACGATTCAGAAAGCCTAGCTTTACTGTAACACATTTGATTAAAATTCTAAGTATTTAATTTTTTTCTCCTAATGTGTCCAATAGTTCTGTTGATTTAATCTGTGTCTCCAGGTTACCTCGCTGTATCGTTGTTCCTTAATGAAACCGATGAGTTTCTGCTACTCCTGGTGAACACAGTCCTAAAGGTGCATTTTCAACCCTGATTTTGTTGTCCTTGGGTTTCCACATGCAGTAGTTGAATGAATATTGCAAGACGTTGTTGTTGTTGTTGTTGTTTTTATAGACTTGGTGGTGTTGTTGTTTTGACAGGATCTGCAGAGTACCAACCTGATCGAGGTGTGCATGGCTCTAACTGTCGTCAGTCAGATGTTTCCCAAAGATATGATACCTGCCATTCTACCGGTGGTGGAGGAGAAACTCACACATCCAAAGTAAGGACTTGAATATTACATACAGATCCTTATACTTTGCTCAGTCTCACTTTATGGGCAAATGTGACTTGAAGTGCAGGTGAGTGAAGTCATTCGTTTTGGTGTGTAATCTCTGTAGGCATTGAACCCACAACATCGCTGTTGCCTGTGTTATGACAACGCTCCGACCCATTTTCAGAACCCTTTTCAGAGCCCTTTTCAGAACCCTTTTCAGAGCCCTTTTCAGAACCCATTTTCAGAACTCTTTTCAGAGCCCTTTTCAGAGCCCTTTTCAGAACCCTTTTCAAAGCCCTTTTCAGAGCCCTTTTCAAAGCCCTTTTCAGAGCCCTTTTCAGAGCCCTTTTCAGAGCCCTTTTCAGAACCCTTTTCAGAGCCCTTTTCAGAGCCCTTTTCAGAACCCTTTTCAGAGCCCTTTTCAGAGCCCTTTTCAGAGCCCTTTTCAGAGCCCTTTTCAGAACCCTTTTCAGAGCCCTTTTCAGAGCCCTTTTCAGAGCCCTTTTCAGAGCCCTTTTCAGAGCCCTTTTCAGAACCCTTTTCAGAGCCCTTTTCAGAGCCCTTTTCAGAGCCCATTTTCAGAACCCATTTTCAGAGCCCTTTTCAGAACCCTTTTCAAAGCCCTTTTCAGAACCCTTTTCAGAGCCCTTTTCAGAGCCCTTTTCAGAGCCCTTTTCAGAACCCTTTTCAGAGCCCTTTTCAGAGCCCTTTTCAGAACCCTTTTCAAAGCCCTTTTCAGAACCCTTTTCAGAACCCATTTTCAGAGCCCTTTTCAGAACCCTTTTCAGAGCCCTTTTCAGAACCCTTTTCAGAGCCCTTTTTTTGGGGGGGGGGGTTCTGAAACGTAATGTCCTCAGAGAGGCAATACATCTTGCAGCAGTCATAAAACATATCACATCTAAAAAATGTTAACTAAATAGCAAAGGATATTTACAATCAAATAGGTGGTAGGGTAAGTGCAGTTTCACAAGGCTAAGAGCAATTAGGACCAACTGTTATCTGTCCACAGGGAGATCATCCGGAGGAAAGCAGTCCTGGCTCTGTACAAGTTCTACCTGATCGCACCTAACCAGGTGCAACACATCCACAGCAAGTTTAGGAAGGCCCTGTGTGACAAAGACCCCGGAGTCATGACAGCCTCTCTACACATCTACCTACAGCTCATCAAGGTACTTCCTGTCATAATGGCATAGTTTCTTCATCCATATCACTGGGGGTAAAAAACACTTGAGATAACTAGGCTCCCGAGTGGCGCAGCGGTCTAAAGGCACTGCATCTCAGTGCAAGAGGTCATCACTACAGTCCCTGGTTTGAATCCGGGCTGTATCACATCTGGCTGTGATTGGGAGTCCCATAGGGCCGCGCACAATTGGCCCAGCGGGTTTGGCCGGGGTAGGCTGTCATTTGTAAATAAGAATGTGTTCTTACATGTTCTTAACTGACTTGCCTAGTTAAATTTAAAAACTAAAAACTTGGGTAATCAAATAGACTAACAGTGGAATTGTTCTACCAATTCATTTTCACATTGATTACATAAATCACAAACATTTTGTTTTTAGTTGTGCCACGTAAGTACAGACTACACTAGCCAATGTGGTATCCTATAAGACTATAAGCAACTTGCTGTTTCCCCAACGTCTCCAGGAGAACCCAGAGAGTTATAAGGATCTGACCGGGAGCATGGTGACCATCCTGAGGCAGGTGGTAGGAGGTAAACTCCCCCTGGACTTCAACTACCACAGTGTTCCTGCTCCCTGGCTTCAGATACAGCTGCTCAGGATACTGGCCTACCTGGGGAAGGAAGACCAGGGGTACAGTAATATATCATATCATTCTAGATATGTCCGTCCACACCCCGCCCCTTCACATTCTGGTGTCACCTGATTGGGTAGAACTCTGGGCCTGTTAGCCCTGAAATAAGAAGTACTTGGTATGTAGATTGTCCATGAAGCTTTTTTAGTTCAGCTGTTGCCTGGGAGACCGGCCCTATAATCGTTGTCTATTTAGGTGAGAGTTTGTCGTAGTCTCAGATGGGCATCTCCGTTTTCTAACTTAAGATGTTCCTCTGGGTTTTTTACAGCACTAGTGAGATGATGTATGATGTACTGGAGGAGTCGTTAAGAAGAGCAGAGATGAATCACAACATTACTTACGGTACGGTATTACTTAAGGTGTCCTCTGCGAGAGTTGTCAGAACACATCTGCCCTGCATGCACAGACATTGTTGCACCCCACCCCCCACCCCCCATTCTTTTGGTTTAACTTCCTTGTTATTTTTCAGCCATTTTATTTGAGTGTGTGAAGACCATCTATACAGTTCATCCAAAGTCACAACTGTTGGAGAAAGCAGCAGAATGTATCGGGAACTTTGTCCTATCGCCTAAGATCAACCTCAAATATCTGGGTAAGATCCCACCATGTTCAGTGTGCTCAGAAGTTGGGCCTAATCCTTTTTTTACATGATGTTAATAGTGATCATAGGACATCCATTAAAACCAGTTTACAAACCACAACTGTTTTGTACTTCCGTTGTATTGACGTAATTGAAAGAACTTGCCTGCTGGACACTCCTATGGTGAGTAATGTGTGTGTGTGTGTGTGTGTGTGTGTGTGTGTGTGTGTGATCTCAGGTCTGAAGGCTCTGACGTACGTGGTGCAGCAGGATGCTAACCTGGCCCTGCCTCACCAGATGACCATCATAGAGTGTCTGGACCACTCTGACGTCATCATTAAGCGCGAGGTGAGTCATCATGGTTTCTGGACCACTCTGACATCATCATTAAGCGCGAGGTCAGTCATAGTGTATGGACCACTGTGACATAATCATTAAGGGCGAGATAAGGCATCATAGTGTCTGGACCATTCTGACATCATCTTTAAGCGCGAGGTCCATCATCATAGTGTCTGGACCACACTGACATCATCATTAAGCGTGAGGTGAGTCAGGCAGGAGATGCCATGGTGTGGCAGGGCTTTGGGCTTTGGCATTTACTGTACTCATAGGTGGGGTTGCAAAATTCTAAACGTTATTCCCAAAGTTCCAAGGTTTTCAATAGATCTCAGTTGGAGGATTCCCGGAATAAGTAGTGAGTGAACTTGGAATCCTCCTACCGGGATTTGTGGGGGAAAACACCTGGGAACTTTGGTAACGTTTCCAGAATTTAACAACCCTTCTTGACGTGTCAATCAATATGCCCCCCCCCCCCCCCTCCCTTCCCCTCCTCTCCCCAACAGACACTAGAGTTACTCTTCCGCATCACCAATGCCCAGAACGTTACAGTGATCGTCGAGAAGATGCTGGAGTTCCTCAGGCTGACCTGTGACGACTACAGCACTATAGACCTCGTGGGGAAAGTAGCAGAACTAGCTGAAAAATATCCTTTCAGTATTGAGTCTTGACCATGGGAACTGACCGTGGGAACTGACCGTGGGAACTGACCGTGGGAACTGACCGTGGGAACTGACCGTGGGAACTGACCGTGGGAACATCATGCTATGGAAATGGGTTTCCTTAGAACTAGTAGCTAGTAGCTACAATCAAAGGCGTTCATGATATTGCTGTTGGGTTTCTCTCTGTTGATTGCAGGCCTGGCTAACAAGTGTATCAGTGAGATCTGGAGAAACCCAGAACTGCTGGACCTGAGACTATGATGATGATAATGGGACAGACAGTTTTGTATCTGTTCTTTTTTTTGGTGTGTAATTGTACCCCATTTTTCTCCCCGATTTCATGATATCCAATTGCGATCCAATTACGATCTTGTTTCATCTCCCGGGCACGGGAGAGGCGAAGGTCGAGTTCATGCGTCATCCAAAAACATAACCCTCAAGCTGCGCTTCTTAACACCCTCTCACTTAACCCGGAAGCCAGCCTCCCCAATTTGTTAGAGGGAACACCGTTCCCCCTCCTCCTCCTGGGATTGAACCGCAGGCTGTAGTGACGTCTCAAGCACTGCGCCACTCGGGAGGCCAGTTTGTATCTGTTCTGTTGTCTGCTCTTTTATTCATGGCCCCAATCCCAATGGTCTGTTGTTCCTATAAACACTCTACGTATGCCCCAGACAATGTCTGGTTCATCCAGACTATGAACTCTGTGTTCTCTCTGGGGGGAGACGTGATGCAGCCTGACATCCCTAACAACTTCCTGAGACTACTGGCTGAAGGTAAATCAACCAATGGACACGCTGAACCTGGTTCGTTGTGGTTTCAGGTGGTACTAGTGATTGACATTTAATTCCATTTGTGTCAGGTTGAGGTCTTGTCCATTTCAATTCAGGAAGCAAACTGACATTTTACGTTTTTCACATAAAAAATGTAGGAAAATTAGAATTTAAATGTGAGTTTACTTCCCAAATGGCCTTAATTGAATGGAATTGACCCCATCCATGGTTTTACATGCCGTAATTGATTCCAGGTGTTAATGCCTGCCTCTGCTGCTCCAGGTGTTGATAATGTGGAGGACAGGCAGCTGAGGCTATTTGCTGTGGACTCCTACGTGTCCTTACTACAGGGGGAGACGGCCAAGCTGCCCCAACGCTTCCTACAGGTCATCAGCTGGGTCAGTACACTGTCCTGTCCTGGATACTGCTAAAATGATTTAACTCTGTTTCCAGTTTCAATGGATGACATTTAAAGAGGCATTTTATTTAGATTGTTTCTTAAATGAATCAGGGTTGTGATTTATTCCTGACGAATAATTAATTCCTACTTTCTGATATCAACATTCAAATAGACTTACCCCAAACCACAGAAATGTAACTTCCTGATCACCTCTGTGATTTTCCCTGGTCCCTACTGTAGGTGCTGGGTGAGTATTCCTACCTGAGAGAGGAGGAATCAGACCCGGGCAGCGTGATGAGACTGCTGGCCAGACTACTGGACCAGAGACACACCTCCACTGAGACCAGGAGCTGGGTACTGGGGGCCATGACCAAGCTGTGCTCCAGCCCAGTGTCTGTGGCCCTGGCCAGGGATGTGTGTGAGAGGTACTTGTCTTCCCTGTGTCCCACAGTCTGTTCGGGCTAACATTCCACTCGGTGTCACATTTTGAGATTTTAGTCATTTAGCAGACGCTCTTATCCAGAGCGATCACGTGCCTTGCTCAAGGGCACATCGGCATGTTTTTTGTGTGTTTTTTTTAACCTTGTCAGCTCAGGGATTCGAACCAGCGACCTTTCGGTTACTGGCCCAACGCTCTAATTTCTAGGCTACCTGCCACCTCTATATGACACAGAGTAGGTAGTGGGATGTTAGCACAAAACCGGGCTGAATTTCAGGCTTATTTCCTACGCTCACACTTCTCACTAGCTGGTTTTGCTTGTAGTGGATCTTCTGAAGATGTCAGAAGATTCTTGTAATGTGATATGTGTTTTTGACCTGCTTTAGATGAATGCGCTAACTAAGTCTGTAATTTGATGTAAATGCAGGTACTCTGGGTCTCTGAATACGGTGCTCCGGCAAAAGGCCCAGGAACTGATGATCCTTAGCCAGGATGCAAAGCTCCGAGCCAGGGTACTGCCAGCCGAGGGCAGGCTAGAAAGCCTGGAGGTACACCGTCATCTCTTGGCAAAACTTGCACTGCTACCCCACGGAACGTCACTGGCTCTATAAAACAAAATGTTTATCCTCCTTATTTAAACTTTATTCAACCAGGTTGTCTCTCTGGCCAAGAGCAGACATCCCAATGTATTGAACTACTTTAATATTATATAAGTTGATCTAATCATTTCCTGTCTGAGTGGTGCATAATTTCCTGTCTGAGTTGGCTGTGGTGTTCGTTTCATTCCTCAGGTAGACTCGTCCCTGTCCTTCCTGGATGGCTATGTGTCGGAGGCGTTGGCTGCTGGGGCAGCTCCTTACAAATCGCCTCATCAGAGGCAGGAGGACCTGGTCCAGGAGAAAGGTAACAAGTTGACATCCTCCACTTTTGTTGTTTTACTATGAAAAATATTTGTAATTATTTACAATTTTTATAATTACTTCCTGTGATCATATGTTGGTAAAATAGCTGGCTGACTGTGGCTAGCTGACTAAGTCGCTTTGGAAAAAGTGTCTGCTAAATGGAGTGTGTGTGTAATATATATATATATCAATAGTTTCATGCTGTTTCGTTTTTTGACACAAAAGACATTTCACTACCCAGACACGTCAAATCCAGTCCATTTAACCCTCTACAGTGCCTTGCGAAAGTATTCATTTATTGGATATTTCAAACTTTTTTAACATATCAAAAACTGAAAAATTGGGCGTGCAAAATTATTCAGCCCCCTTAAGTTAATACTTTGTAGCGCCACCTTTTGCTGCGATTACAGCTGTAAGTCGCTTGGGGTATGTCTCTATCAGTTTTGCACATCGAGAGACTGAATTTTTTTCCCATTCCTCCTTGCAAAACAGCTCGAGCTCAGTGAGGTTGGATGGAGAGCATTTGTGAACAGCAGTTTTCAGTTCTTTCCACAGATTCTCGATTGGATTCAGGTCTGGACTTTGACTTGGCCATTCTAACACCTGGATATGTTTATTTTTGAACCATTCCATTGTAGATTTTGCTTTATGTTTTGGATCATTGTCTTGTTGGAAGACAAATCTCCGTCCCAGTCTCAGGTCTTTTGCAGACTCCATCAGGTTTTCCAGAATGGTCCTGTATTTGGCTCCATCCATCTTCCCATCAATTTTAACCATCTTCCCTGTCCCTGCTGAAGAAAAGCAGGCCCAAACCATGATGCTGCCACCACCATGTTTGACAGTGGGGATGGTGTGTTCAGCTGTGTTGCTTTTACGCCAAACATAATGTTTTGCATTGTTGCCAAAAAGTTCAATTTTGGTTTCATCTGACCAGAGCACCTTCTTCCACATGTTTGGTGTGTCTCCCAGGTGGCTTGTGGCAAACTTTAAACAACACTTTTTATGGATATCTTTAAGAAATGGCTTTCTTCTTGCCACTCTTCCATAAAGGCCAGATTTGTGCAATATACAAAGATTGTTGTCCTATGGACAGAGTCTCCCACCTTAGCTGTAGATCTCTGCAGTTCATCCAGAGTGATCATGGGTCTCTTGGCTGCATCTCTGATCAGTCTTCTCCTTGTATGAGCTGAAAGTTTAGAGGGACGGCCAGGTCTTGGTAGATTTGCAGTGGTCTGATACTCCTTCCATTTCAATATTATCGCTTGCACAGTGCTCCTTGGGATGTTTAAAGCTTGGGAAATCTTTTTGTATCCAAATCCGGCTTTAAACTTCTTCACAACAGTATCTCGGACCTGCCTGGTGTGTTCCTTGTTCTTCATGATGCTCTCTGCGCTTTTAACGGACCTCTGAGACTATCACAGTGCAGGTGCATTTATACGGAGACTTGATTACACACAGGTGGATTGTATTTATCATCATTAGTCATTTAGGTCAACATTGGATCATTCAGAGATCCTCACTGAACTTCTGGAGAGAGTTTGCTGCACTGAAAGTAAAGGGGCTGAATAATTTTGCACGCCCAATTTTTTTTTGTTAAAAAAGTTTGAAATATCCAATAAATGTCGTTCCACTTCATGATTGTGTCCCACTTGTTGTTGATTCTTCACAAAAAAATACAGTTTTATATCTTTATGTTTGAAGCCTGAAATGTGGCAAAAGGTTGCAAAGTTCAAGGGGGCCGACTACTTTCGCAAGGCACTGTACATATTCATTGTTATTGTCTGGTGTTTTTTAACATGGCTGCTGGTAACAATGGCTGCTGGTAACAATGGCTGCTGGTAACAATGGCTGCTGGTAACAATGGCTGCTGGTAACAATGGCTGCTGGTAACAATGGCTGCTGGTAACATTGGCTGCTGGTAACAATGGCTGCTGGTAACAATGGCTGCTGGTAACAATGGCTGCTGGTAACAATGGCTGCTGGTAACATTGGCTGCTGGTAACAATGGCTGCTGGTAACAATGGCTGCTGGTAACAATGGCTGCTGTATGACAAATTACTTCTCTTGAGGATACATAAAGTGTCTTCCCATCTCTTTCTCAGCTCTGAGCCTGGAGCCCTATGGTCTGTCCCTGCCGGTCAGTCTGTCGTCCTGCAGCATCACAGACAGACTGACAGACAGACGGTCTCCTACTCTGCTCTCCATGAGCTCAGGCCTGTCTGGAAATAGCACTGAGCTATCTCACCAAGAAGGGTATGTTCTCATCACTCTCAGTGTCCACTAATGATGATGAAATAAGACAACTGAATTTGGCTTCAACTATGCAAAAAAAAAAACACAAGTCTCTATGGTTGTCAGTGTGTAACTCAGACGGACTAACTCACCTTCGGGGCTTTGGGTTATATTAGTACGCCATGTTATTTTAACCAATAAGTAGCATATACACTGAGTCTACAAAACATTAGGAACACCACCTTCCTAATATAGTGTTGCACCACCTTGTGCTCTCTGAACAGCCTCAATTTGTCGGGGTCATGAACTCTACAAGATGTCGAAAGCCACTGGGATAGTGGCCCATGTTGACTCCAGTGCTTCCCACAGTTGTGTCAAGTTGGCTGGATGTCCTCTGGTTGGTGACCCATTGTTGATACACACAGGAAACTGTTGAGCGTGAAAAAACCCCAGCAGTGTTGCAGTTCTTGACTATAGAATATTGATGATTTGTTAAAGTAGTAAAAAAAAAAGCTTCCTTACCTCAGGCTGCACACCCTCTTCTCTCATCAACTGATCATATTTACACCCGTCAGACTATTCTCAATTTAATCTTGTATGTAAAATTAGTTCCGATTTTTAGAATGGGCCCATTTTATCAAATGAACAGGAACAGGAACGGGAGGAAAAAGCATGAATAGCGAAGGGAGGTCGCGCAGTCCGTTTTGTAGGCTACTTTGGTTTTATAGCGGAGCATGTGCTTAATATGAACAGCCTGAGAAATAAATACAATAAAACCCTTATTTCACTCCACGATCCAACCCCCTTTTTATGAAGAGGATGCTCTCGCTGGCGCGACAGGTGATATTTCACCCCAAACTCTGTATGCCATGGGCTCTCAAACCTTATTCCTGCAGCTACCCAGTGCTTAACTTGAGAAACCCAAGTGAAATCTGTTCGAGAACATCGATAGTAAGATGTTTTTGCAAAACAAAACATATTTCACTAAAATAAAACTGAGGAGCCTAATGTGCTTAATATGAGCAGCTGAGAAATAAATAGAATAAAACCCTTATTTCACTCCACGACCCAACCCCCTTTTTTATGAAGAGGATGCTCTCGCCGGCGCAACATGCTCAACCGTTTTATCTCACTAAACTGTTGACAAGCCCGTCTGCGCGCTCTAGGAAGGAATGGAGGGGAGAGAGGAGGTGATTGAAAAGCATGGTGGTGAGGTATTCTGGAGCTAAAGGTAACGTGCGTCACCCAATTTAATTATTAAAAACAATATTCATTTTACCTGGCTATTCAACATCAAGTACAGAAATTCACTTTATTTGTAGGCTAACTCTGTAAACCGCCCGGCACAATCAAAGAACCAACTACAGCGCTTTGGCCTATACGTTCTACAATTAGTTTTAATTTTGGAGTATAGGCTAAACCAATTAAGTACCAAAGACATCTTGAGTCAGTTTTGTATAATATGCGCTTAGGCTATTTATGGTATAAAAGGCACAATCATAATATTTGGACTCGGGCTCTTAAGCCTATGCATCAGCTCTAATATGGTTGTTTTTGAGTTAATCGATCACCTTTAGAAAGCGCTGTCCATTTCGTTGTTGTTAGGCTTTGAAACCACATCCACAATAACCATGTTTTACACTGTTTCAACCTGCTGTTGAACTTCTTTCTTCAAATTGATCATCACAGTGAGGTGAGTTTTAACAGTAAGATAGGCCAACTGTTTCAATGATAAGTTTTAGATGTGATTTTCGATTGCATTTCCACTTATGTCAGAGTGGTTAGAGGGACAATAGAGCCCTGAGTACCAGGCCATTAGGACCTGATGGAGGGACAGTAGAGCCCTGAGTACCAGGCCATTAGGACCTGATGGAGGGACAGTAGAGCCCTGAGTACAAGGCCATTAGGACCTGATGGAGGGACAGTAGAGCCCTGAGTACCAGGCCATTAGGACCTGATGGAGGGACAGTAGAGCCCTGAGTACCAGGCCATTAGGACCTGATGGAGGGACAGTAGAGCCCTGAGTACCAGGCCTTTATGACCTGATGGAGGGACAGTAGAGCCCTGAGTACCAGGCCATTAGGACCTGATGGAGGGACAGTAGAGCCCTGAGTACCATGACCTGATGGTCATAATGGTCACCGCAACAGCCCTAGACTCAGTGTATAATGAGAACAGTATTGGTCCAAGAACAGAGCCTTGAAGAACGTCGACATTTACCGTAGATTGTCAGAGGAATTTAAACCAGACTGATGACATGTTCTTTGATATAATCTTGTAGAAGACCCAGGTTAGTATCCCAATGTTATTTCAGCTCTACCACTCTGAAGTTGGAGGGGGTGAAGAGGGTGTGGGGGAAGGACGGGTACCTGGCCCAGCAGCAGAGTGCAGGTGAGACCCCAACCCCCCTAGTGGAGCTGCCCAATCCCCTGCTGTCCCCTCAGAGCCCACCCTCCCAGACACAGAAACCATCCTCCGGACTTGAGCCTGACCAGGAGAAACGGCAGCTGGCCTCGTCGCTCTTTGTTGGCCTGGGGTCCCACAACTCTGTGTGTCTGGTGAGATTACCTTCTACTGTTTGGTTGTTCATTAAGCATTGCCAATCAGCCAATCAATCAAATGTATTTAAGGCTTTATTTAAACCCTTTAACATCAATAGTTGTCAAAGTGCTTTACGGTAACCTGGCCTAGACTTCAAAGCAGAAACATACAGGTGCTTTAGCTATCAGCTCACGTCGGAGTACTTTTTTATTTTTTATTTAACCTTTATTTAACTAGGTAAGTCAGTTAAGAACAAATTCGTATTTGTTGCCTGAGTGCTGTTAAATATCGGCTGGTACTCTCCCCAACAGATGGGCCGAGCCGAGACGGCGCCCCGACACTTCAGAAGGAAACCCAGAGGGGAGTCATCATCAGGCGCCAGCGAAGGCTCCTCTAACTCCTCCCACTCGTCTTGCAGCGCTGCCGTTGACAACCTTCTGCTTAGCAACCTACTGGACTCGACCACTGTGGCCTCAGAGGGGGGTGCTGCTACCACCACCACACCTCAACAGACCTCCCAAAGAACACTGGACCATACCACTAGCAACGGTAACCCCCATGTAGAGGGGACGGAGCAGAGAGTAGAGGCAGGAGGACCTCTCTCTCTAATCAGGGGAAATGGCATGGTGGCTGTTGTACCGCCCACACACACACAGACAGACCCACAAACACAACAAGATCTACACCCAGCTCCAGCCCTAGAGAGACCCAGGGACCTCCCTCTCGCCTCCCACCTGCCAGCAGAGCTCTCTGGGCTGGCCCGCTCTGAGTTCACCCCCCTCTGCTCGGACCAGGACTCCAGCCTGGCTCTGTCAGCCTGTAGAGTGTATAAAGAGGATGCCTTAGTGTTGCTGGTCTTCATTTCCAACAACAATGACTCAGCGCTCCACCAGATGGTGCTGCAACTCACCTGCAAAGAACTGGAGGTATATATTTTTCAGACTGGCCTTAACAACAAAGTTCCCTTCTCTTTTTTCAGAAATCCTGGTTGGAAGATCCCGGAATCAAGACAGAAATACCAGGGGATCCTCCAACCGGGATTTAAAAAAAACACAGATCTTTTGTGAAAGTTTCAGGAATTCTTGCAGCTCGTAAATCATGTCAGACTGATTACTCTCATGTTGTTTTCCCCCTCAGATCTCCTGTATCTCAGGTAGTCCGTTAAAGGAGGTTAAGGGTCACAGCGTGTCGGTTTGTCTGCACACTGTTGTCATGAAGAGAGCCTCAGTCCAGGTGGAGCTGGCTGGGTTACTGTCCTACCAGAGACCCCTGGGCCAGCCCCAGGCAGCACAGTTCTCACTGAGCCTCTCTCTGAAACACTTCCTCAGGTAAAATTACTGCTATCTGTAACTATCAGCACTGTCTTACAGGTTACCCTGGATCCTAACCTCTCACGGGCAGACTATGTGAACAGGAATGGTACTGTAGAGCTGTCATAATGCAACAGCGAAGTGGGAAAACATTTCAGCGCTCAGTCACTACTCTAAAGTCCTTCTGGATAAGAGCGTCTGCTAAATGACTCGAATATAACGACAGGGATACGTGAGAACTAGCAGCATTAGTTCCGGTGCTTTGGACAAATCACGATTTCTCAGGTGTTGGCATCTTTTGAATTTCTGAAGCGGAGGGGACAGTTAGGCCCCTAGACTTGTCCGTAACTTGTAAAGAGAGAGAGAGGTCGGAGCACTTTGTTCTGGTTCCGATCCCAGTTCTATCTCTCCTCTTAACACGTATGGACCCATAACTGGAGCATCTGACCAATAACATGAGACTTCTTAGTCCTGGGTTAACTGGTCAACAGGTCCACCCCTACTTTCACAGGTCCACCCCTACTTTCACAGGTCAACTCCTACTTCACAGGTCAACTCGTCCCCTACTTCACAGGTCCACTCGTCCCCTACTTCACAGGTCTACTGCTACTTCACAGGTCAACTTCTACTTCACAGGTCCACTCCTACTTCACAGGTCCACTCCTACTCCTACTTCACAGGTCCACTCCTACTCCTACTTCACAGGTCCACTCCTACTCCTACTTCACAGGTCCACTCCTACTCCTACTTCACAGGTCCACTCCTACTCCTACTTCACAGGTCAACTTCTACTTCACAGGTCCACTCCTACTTCACAGGTCCACTCCTACTCCTACTTCACAGGTCCACTCCTACTCCTACTTCACAGGTCCACTCCTACTTCACAGGTCCACTCCTACTTTACAGGTCAACTTCTACTTCACAGGTCCACTCCTACTCATACTTCACAGGTCCACTTCTACTTCACAGGTCCACTTCTACTTCACAGGTCCACTCCTACTTCACAGGTCAACTCGTCCCCTGCTTCACAGGTCAACTCCTACTTCACAGGTCAACTCGTCCCCTACTTCACAGGTCAACTCGTCCCCTACTTCACAGGTCCACTCGTCCCCTACTTCACAGGTCAACTCCTACTTCACAGGTCCACTCCTACTCCTACTTCACAGGTCCACTCCTACTTCACAGGTCAACTCCTACTTCACAGGTCAACTCCTTCCCCTACTTCACAGGTCAACTCTTGCTCCTACTTCATAGGCACTATGGCAACAATTCCATCTGGCCTATCATAGGGGAAGATGGAGCTACCACCCTATTGCTTACATCTCAGATCTACACCTAGTGACTAGGGGGGCCTCTGTTAGCCACTACTACTTCCTGTGTGTGCACACTGTTGACATTCTACTTCCTGTTTGTGTTTATGCAGGCCGTTGACTGTGTCCACAGGAGATTATGGGAAAATGTGGTTGTCTTTCTCTCATGACTTGAAGCAGAACCTTCGACTGGTAACAACAGAACACCAAGAACCTCTGACGGCCACACTGGACGCGCTGAAGGGCAAACTACACCTCCACGTTGTCGACATCATAGGTCAGCAGGTGGCACGCTCTCATCTTAACGTTTTAACCCAGCCCTGGCCATTTTAGAAAATCTCATGCCTATCATAATACTGTTATTGTACATCTTACTGTCATACACGGTTGTTAATGCCACTTCATCAGGAAGTGGGTAATGGTAGTTTATTACTTTTGACCTTTTCCCTTTAGGGTCGGAGGGCATCGTGGCGTGCCGGCTGCTTCAGGGTCCAGGTCAGGGTCAGCCATGTCTGCTTCACTGTCGTGTCAACGCTGACTCTCTGGCCGTGTGGCTGCGCTCCCCTGTCCCTGAGCTGCCGGACTCCCTCCTCTACCACTGTCAGAAAGCCCTGACGGAGACCTGAGCCGGGCCGTGTCTCATTCCAGGAAGTTGTTCCCTTCCTTCAGCCTTCGTTCACCTCACTGATCATTTTTTTTAGAAGTTAAATGGCAGGGACTAAGGATGCGCTTAGACAGGCAGCCCAATTCTGATTAAAAAAACACTAATCGGTCTAATCCAATCAGCTCTGAAGATCTGATGTGATTGGTCAAAAGATCAATTAGTAGAGAGAAGAAAAAAAAGAGAATTGGACTGCCTGTCTTTGGTTTACACCTGACCAGTTGTTTGTCTCATCGGTAAAGGAGAGTCGACAAGGACAAAGGGGAGGAAACCACTTTATGGAATGAAGTGCAGCCCTGCGCTCACAGGCCCCAAGCACCACCACTGAGGGGCCAACGGAAGTACATAGAATCTCCTCATTGAAGCAATCACACAGAGACATACAGTGGAAAGCAGCTGATGTTATGTGTCCTTGTCTTTGCAGTACAGTGTTTGCTATATATTTTTCTCAAGTGATTTCACGTGGTTTCATTAAAAAAATAAAATAAATTATGCTCATGTATTTAATGCGTTTTTAACGGGAACAACTCATTGTTCTTATCGCTTCACATAGCTCTTTGTGAAAACGTGAGCTGTGAACCTCAGAAGGAACTAGAAGGAAAGCGTGCTCTGTATTAGACGCTCTCTAGAAATAAACACTTATTAAATGAGGAGTTCAGTGGTCTCTCAGTTCTACCAGCTTTGACTTGACTTAATAAGCTTCACTATCTGTGTGAGAAGGAAGCCCAGGATGTCTAGAAGTCATTGGATTCTTGGCCATGTTTCCCATTTGATCTTTTACCTGATCATTGGTCTTATTGGTCTCCTTGACTGTTTTTGACTTGACTCTTTCTCCTCTCGCTCTCTCCCTCCTCTCTTTCTCCTCTCGCTCTCTTCCTCCTGTCTCCCTCTCTATTCCTCCTCTCTCCCTCTCTCTTTCTCCTCTCGCTCTCTCCCTCCCTCTCTCTTCCTCCTTTCTCCTCTCGCTCTCTCCCTCCTCTCTTCCTTCTTTCTCCCTCCTCTCCCTCTCTCCTCTCGCTCTCTTCCTCCTCTCTCCCTCTCTATTCCTCTTCTCTCTTTCTCCTCTCGCTCTCTTCCTCCTCTCTCCTCCTCTCTCCCTCTCTCTTGTAGCTATGACACTGGTTGAGCTGCTGTCGAATGGCTCACAAAAGCTTCAGTAGTTAATTACATGATCTATATTCAGAAAGGTATTATCAAGGCAGAAATGTTTCAGTTTAACAGTACATGTTATACTGAACTGTCATTGTCCTGCATGTTACGTTCTCCAGACGCTGCATCTAATCATTTCATGATCTACTAACAGTATGCATTTGGTTGAATTTCAATACACAGTCAAGAGCTGAAACCCAGAAGTCATCGATGATTATATTTTTATAACAATGCAGCATTTCAAACTTATTTATTAGATATTCTTATAGAATATATTTGGTTATCTTGTAAAATACAAGATAAAAGAGCTTTAAGTCAAAACATTTTTGCTTCATGTGTTCCCCTCGGATATCAGTTAGTTAGTCTAACGTTAATCTATTCCACGACACACGTCCTCCTCATGCTTGCTGTGCGCCATAGCCAGGGGACGAAGTTCATCTGTTCGTTTTCAATGTGTGTTCAGATGCAAATTATTTTTTTTGCCTTTTCATTTTGTAAAAGCTTCAGTGCTAAAAGTGGATACATTTTCTGTATGGAACTGAAGAGTTGTATGTAACTTGAATGCTAACACAAAGATAACCAACCAAAAACACCTTACGTTCTGATGCCAAGGAGACATGTTCATGTTGTGCCTGTAGTACAAAGAGACCAGTGTACTTTAGTGCCTGTCTGCAATTCTGCTTACTTTAGTTAATAAACCTGACATTTAACCTTTTACTCGTCTATTTAGGTAATCATTCATTACTTTGAACATGCAACACCAGTAACCATGTGAAAAGAAGTTTAAGATTCAAGACTTGTATAAAGAATTGTTTGTATCGTGTGCATAACTACTGTAACCATTTACTCAGTAAAATAAGAATTGTGTATACATTTATTTGTAAAAACTAGAAATTGTAAGTGTACAATAAAACAAGAGTGTATGCTTCAGCTGTGAACTTATTTTTTATTGTAGTGGAAGGACTTTAAATGTTTTAAAACAGTTTAAAAAACAACAGACTAATGTTAAAATGTAGTCTAGTGTAGCAGTAATGTATTACAGTTGTAGGATAATAGCCTTTAAACAGGAGAAGTAGTGACTATTCATAGTTGTGGGATAGTAGCGACTGTATCTCTGCGTTACCTGGTTCCATGTTTTTGTTTGTGTAAAATACTATATGTAAGGGCCTAATTTAATCAACCAACGACCTTGTTAAGAAAGTGAGAAGCAATCACTTCATTTCACTCTTACTATCATTACAACAGGTTGGTGATTGCTGTCATATGCTAAAAATCACACTTCCTGTTTCCCTCAAATTGGCTGGTAAAATCACACTTCCTGATTCCCTGAAAATGGGGGTTGGTAAATCGCTTTTAGGAGTTCTGTATGGATAGCATAGAAGTTTCTCATCAACATTTCCATGACTTGTTCAACTCTGATTTCTCAACTTCTGGATTTAGACTGACCTCCTGTGGCTATTCTAAAACTGCAGAGTTGCATGTAAGTTTCACGAGAAAGAGCACTAAAATACACAAGCCCTCCCTTTACTGTGCTTTGTCATCTTTACTTTCGTAATGGTTCATACCAATAAATGTATTTAACCTAGAAATAAACGATACAAGCCCAGGTGTTCTGACCACGTTCCCAACCCCCCCCCAGACTTCACACCTTAAGAAACTAAATGGATCTCTGGTGCCACCAGGTGGCCATTACAGGGTACTCCAGTTAATTTGTGGCAGCAGTGCTACCACATATATTTTATGTAAGGTAATCATTTCTGGCAATACAATTATCTCCAAATTTCACAGAATGTGTACTTATTTGATAGGTTATTCTTCCAACTTAGCTCTTAATCTGATTTTATTTATAATTTCCAATTGGCGGCAGGATGACCAGGTGAATTTGGTCGTTGGTTACCGTCAAAAGTGGTAATTTCCACCAATGTTTTTAAAACATTAGCTTTGCTATTTGGTGGAAAGCAAACAGAGCATATTTTGGTGTACGGGGCAGGAGAGGATTTGGAGGTAGATAGGTCAAGTGTTTTATTGGCAAGGGCTGTGCAGGGATTTTAAACTGACTGACTGTTTTAAAACCCTGCATCCAAGAGAGGAGGGCTTCACCTGGACCAGTGGTGACGGCACCAGAGCCTCTCGCATCGACTATCTGTTCACCCGGGACTGTCCCCCAACTGATGCTAGAATAACCCCCGGCTTTCTTCTCAGATCACGTAATGCTGTACCCTTTCACTGACCTCGGGTGTCACTGTGGGAAGAGGGCCCTGGAAATGGAACTGTTCCCATCTAGAAGATGATAAGAGTAGTTAGTCAGTACAGAGAGCAGTTCAGCTAGAGGACTTCTTTAGAGAGATAGGAACCCTTCTAGAAGATGATAGAGTAGTTAGTCAGTACAGGGAGCAGTTCAGCTAGAGGACTTCTTTAGAGAGATAGGAACCCTTCTAGAAGATGATAAGAGTAGTTAGTCAGTACAGAGAGCAGTTCAGCTAGAGGACTTCTTTAGAGAGATAGGAACCCTTCTAGAAGATGATAGAGTAGTTAGTCAGTACAGGGAGCAGTTCAGCTAGAGGACTTCTTTAGAGAGATAGGAACCCTTCTAGAAGATGATAGAGTAGTTAGTCAGTACAGGGAGCAGTTCAGCTAGAGGACTTCTTTAGAGAGATAGGAACCCTTCTAGAAGACGATAGAGTAGTTAGTCAATACAGGAGCAGTTCGACCGACCGACCGACCTACTTCTCATGTAATGTGTTCATCATTGCGTGACTTAACAGTTTATTGCAACTTATGCAATACATTTACAATGCAATACTTACGCAATACAGTGAAGCTGCCACAGCATGAGGAGCACTATGAAGACGGGAACCTGTGGGAGGATGTATCCTGGGATGACGAGGAGAACATCGACCTTCTGAGATCCAGACAGCGACTCTCCTGTTTTGCTCACTCCCTACAGCTAGTGATGGAATGACATAAGTAATGGGTATTTTCGTTAGTCATCGCCAATACATCAAGGTTCCGGCAGCAAATGCCACTCGCTGGAATAGCACGTTCAAACAACTGCAGGCCCTTACAGCTCTTGACCACAGAAATGTGCAGCATGGACTTCGAGATTTTTTTTTTTTTTTTACCCCTCGTGAATGAAACCAACTGAAAGAGTTAAGTGGAGTTCTTGCACCTTTATCTGTGACAATGGAGCTTACAGAAGAAGAGACGTCTGTCACCATCAAATCAAATGTTATTTGTCACATGCGCGGAATACAACAGGTGTAGAACTTAACTGTATTGGATCTGAACACTCACCTGCTCCAGATGGTGGAGTCAAGAAGTCAGTGCTGTTATGGGTGTAAGATGGCACAGTGATGCCATCTGTTGGTAAATGTTCATCACTGCAACTCTTGTGTTTTACGGGGGTGCTTGAGATACCCGAACAAGACTGGTTACTCGCGTCAATGCCTCTGTCTCGTCATTTAACATTCAAACAAGTACCACCTCTACTAAAAAGATTCTCAGAGGTCTTTTGTGAGAAGGAAAATGGCCAAGGAGAGTGAGGGAGAGGAACCTTGTGGCCATGGCATCCTGGAGCCACAGTTCGGCCTCAGCTGTGTTGATCTAAATGTTACCAACAATGGGAATGCAGAAGAATGATCTGAAGAAGACCCAAACGGGTAAGTATATTCTTTTATCCCATGACTTTATCTCGATTGTAGACTTATTTTGTGCCCTAGAAAATCAAAAACGTTAATCTCGAGTGGACAATCCCTTTAAATGTATTCAGCAGGAAGTCACTCATTTTCAGTAGTTAGATGCTGGACTCATCTTCTGGGCTAAAAACAAAAACCGATTCCCACAGGCACACACATTGTCAATGTTGGTCTTGTCAATCCCTGCCTCCTCAGCAGAGATGTTTTTTAGCAGAGGGGGGCTCAACATGAAACCCCATCGCGCTCGTTTAGGTCATAGAATGGTCACTGCACTTGCGTTTCTAAAATGCAGTCACGCCCTCTGGAAAGAGCCACAACCCCTCCATTCACTACTCAAGCAATTCAAATGATGGGCACGACAACTTGACCGGGTAGGAAATGACTTCATTGAAACTGGTGATGTGATTTGAAAAGCCAGCAGTATGTATGTACAGTATAACTTTAGACCGTCCCCTCGCCCCCCGGGTATGCACACATCAATGCACACATGCACACATCAACAACAGTCACCAACAAAGCATCGTTACCCATCGCTCCACAAAAGCCGAGCCAGGGGAACTACTGCTTCAAGGTCTCAGAGCAAGTGACGTCACCGATTGAAACGTTATTTAGCGCGCACCGCTAACTTTGCTAGCCGTTTCACATCCGTTACGTACAGTCCTGTGGAATGAATGAAAACATTGGCCTTAATGACAAGATATGAGATCAATTGAATATTTTGAGTCGGTGTTGAAATAACCTGATTAAATCTTTTTCCACGTGTGTGTTTTATTAATCGTTAACGATAAGTCATAGTAGTTCCTTATAAATCCCTTCTCCACGTTTACAATCATTAATGTTTTGAAGTTGTGACAATAAGTATGTCCTGTGAAAGGGAAAGATTGGATTTATGATTTGAATATATTACAAATTACATATTAGCTATTTATACCAGTAGTATATACCACAAGCACTGGTAATAACATTTAATAGCCTACATTGTAGTAGCCATTTTGGCTTGCCTGGCTATGTAATTTAATGTGTTGGGTATGTTGTCTGTCTAGGGATGTTTTAACTTGTTTTGTACACTAGATGGCGCTGTTGGGTCACTGGTCACACGTATGTAGGTCTGCGTTCACACAGGCGGACCAATTATGATACGTATTCCACTAATTGTTCTTTTGACCAATCACATCAGATATTTTTTCTGTGCTGATCTGATTGGTCAAAAGACCAATTAGCGGGGTAAAAAAATAACAGAATTGGGCTGCTTGTCGAAATGCAGCCTAGGTAGCACAGAAGTCTGGTGTGACTTTTATCCACACACCAGGTGCCAATGGAGTCCTGATGAGGAAATGATATGTCTGTACTGACACAGGTTGAGAGCAGGGCATGATGCAAGTCAGTCATGAAATGCACTTTTTTAAAATTTTTTTAGATAAAAGGATTGGCTTCTGTCATTTAGTAAATAATCCAGATTAAGGGGATTTAGTGTCTAAATAATCCATATGTTTTTTTGGAAATATTAACACAGGAATAATGTTAATTTAGATGTCTAATTATGGTCTTAATATGGTGGTGATCTGACAATCACAATATTGTTGTGACTACAACTACAGAGGTGAAGTGGCTACTTTCAGCAAGCAAGTAGCACATTTACACCAAGCTACTGGGGAATGCACGCCCGGCAACTTTCTTGTTCTCTTTGACTCCAGTAGCTGGACGCAGCTCTGGCCTGGTGGGAGTGTCGCCACCGTGTCGTCTCTCCACAGCTGACTGGCCAGTGCTCTGCTGGGATCTCCCCGTGTTGAGATTGGGTCCGGAGGTAGCTGCTCCTTCGCCTTCTGTTCTGTCTCCCTCTACGGTGGCTTCTACCTAGGGTTCAGATCTTTAGAGCTGCCCCCATTTGACCTCAAAGGTGTCTGAGACTCCGGGCCCCTTCATCAGCCACGGTGGATTCTACGGCTGGCTCGGGTCCACCGTTCCCCTCCTCCAATCGGTCATCGAGGGGTCTTCTAAACCATTTGAGGCGAAAGACTGTCCGGACCTCCTAAGCCATTTCACAAGCTGTCATCATCGACAGCTATATAATAAGAAACATCTTGGTTCCCAGGGCAAAAACCCTGTACTCTCCTGGAGCACGAGTACAGGATATTACACGGCTGCTTCCTGCCGTTCTACAACAGCTGCCGGGGGACCTTATATAGACAGGTGTGCGCCTTTACAAATCAAGTCCAATCAATTGAATTTACCACAGGTGGAGTCCAATAAAGTTGTAGAATCATCTCAAGGACGATGAACAGAAACAGGATGCACTTTGAGCTTTAATTTCGAGTCTCATTGCAAAAGGGTCTGAATATGTATGTAAATAAAGGTATTTCTGTTTTTATTTTTTATAAATTTACAAACATTTCTAAAAACCTGTTTTTGCTTTGTCATTATGGGGTATTGTGATGTCATTATGGGGTATTGTGATGTCATTATGGGGTATTGTGATGTCATTATGGGGTATTGTGATGTCATTATGGGGTATTGTGTGTGTAGATTGATGAGGATAAAACAATGTTATCCATTTTAGAATAAGGCTGTAACGTAACAAAATGCTGTAAAAGTGAAGGGGTCTGAGTACTTTCTGAATGCACTGTAAGGAACTTAATTTATGACCCTCTTAACTCCTCTGTGAATCCTACAGCTATTCTATGCAGTAATCATGTGCCTAACCTGAGTTATATGGTTAGCACTGAGGCGGTTTGCCCTATTAGGAAATGCACTGTGTGCAGCTCACCCTGCACTATGAGCTCAAACATAAATATCACTGTCATGCCTACTTTTTGATAAGCCTCCAAGTAAAGCAATAAAAACATTCCCAGAAAAGTGCTAAAAATAGCCCACATTAACATATGTAGCCTAAGAAACAAGGTTCATGAAATAGATAACTTGCTGGCAACAGATAACATTCATATACTGACTATCTCTGAAAACTCCCTTACATAATACCTTTGATGATACATTCGTAGCAATGTATGGTTTCAACATCTTCAGAAGTGACAGGAATGCCATTGGTGCAGGTGTTGCCATTTATGTTCAGAGTCTCTCCAACATAATCCAGGTAGAGTCAGGCATTCCGCAGGGCAGCTGTTTAGGCCCTTTACTTTTTAAAATATTTACTAATGACCTGCGACTGGCTAGGAGTAAAGCCTGTGTGTATGTATGCTGATGACTCAACACTATGCACGTCAGCTACCACAGCGATTGTAATCACTGCAACACAACGAGTTACAGTCAGTTTCAGAATGGGTAGCAAGAAATAAGTTAGTCCAAAATATTTAAAAAACTACAGTAAAAGCAATGTATTTGGGGCAAATCATAACCTAAACCTCAACTAAATCTTGTAATGAATAATGTGGAAATTGAGAAAGTTGAGGAGACTAAACTGCTTGGATAACCCTGGATTGTAAACTGTTGATGCAACAGTAGCTAAGATGGGGAGAGGTCTATCCACAATAAAGCGCTGCTCTACCTTAACAACGCTATCAACAAGGCAGGTCCTACAGGCCCTAGTTTTGCGGCACTTGGACTGAGTGATTGAATTCATCACTTCATGTATTTGTGAGAAGTATTGACATGTTGAATGCACCAAGCTGTCTGTTTTAAAATACTAGCACATAGCTCCGACACCTATTCATACCCCACCAGACAGCAGAGGTCTCGTCACAGTCTCCAATTCCAGAACAAACTATAGAGTACCACAATATGAGCCACAATACACATAAAACCTAGTGGTCAAACAGGGAAATGGTTCCAATCGTTTTTCCACCAATCATTTTTCCCATAGAGGATTTTAGAAACACTTCAAATAAGGGCCGTGTTTCGTATAGGTTTACCCTGGCATGACATTTGATAACCATGTAAATCTCTCTAGGACTAGGTGACTTTTATCTATATATTCGCTTGAATTGCTGGAGCCCAGGAAGGGTAAGCCTACACGAAACACAGCCCTTATTTTAAGTGTTTCTAAAATCCTCTATGGGAAAAATGATTGGTAGAAAAACAATTGGAACCATTTCCCTGTTTGACTGCTAGGTTTCATGGGTATTATTACACTTCCATCGTGGGGCTCTATGGGAGGCACACAGTACTACATGGAGCCATGTGTAGTACTATTCTACATCAAGTAACTCATGCAAGCAGTAAAATCTGATTATTTAAAAAAAAACTGATAGACTGTTGTGAAATCTAATGTAATGTTTTCAATTGTATATAACTGCCTTAATTTTTGCCAGACCCGAGGAAGAGTAGCTGCTGCCTTGGTAGGAACTAATGGGGATCCATAATAAACCCCAGGAAGAGTAGCTGCTGCCTTGGTAGGAACTAATGGGGATCCATAATAAACCCCAGGAAGAGTAGCTGCTGCCTTGGTAGGAACTAATGGGGATCCATAATAAACCCCAGGAAGAGTAGCTGCTGCCTTGGCAGGAACTAATGGGGATCCATAATAAACCCCAGGAAGAGTAGCTGCTGCCTTGGCAGGAACTAATGGGGATCCATAATAAACCCCAGGAAGAGTAGCTGCTGCCTTGGTAGGAACTAATGGGGATCCATAATAAACCCCAGGAAGAGTAGCTGCTGCCTTGGCAGGAACTAATGGGGATCCATAATAAACCCCAGGAAGAGTAGCTGCTGCCTTGGCAGGAACTAATGGGGATCCATAATAAACCCCAGGAAGAGTAGCTTCTGCCTTGGCAGGAACTAATGGGGATCCATAATAAACCCCAGGAAGAGTAGCTGCTGCCTTGGTAGGAACTAATGGGGATCCATAATAAACCCCAGGAAGAGTAGCTGCTGCCTTGGCAGGAACTAATGGGGATCCATAATAAGCCCCAGGAAGAGTAGCTTCTGCCTTGGTAGGAACTAATGGGGATCCATAATAAACCCCAGGAAGAGTAGCTGCTGTCTTGGTAGGAACTAATGGGGATCCATAATAAACCCCAGGAAGAGTAGCTGCTGCCTTGGCAGGAACTAATGGGGATCCATAATAAACCCCAGGAAGAGTATCTGCTGCCTTGGTAGGAACTAATGGGGATCCATAATAAACCCCAGGAAGAGTATCTGCTGCCTTGGTAGGAACTAATGGGGATCCATAATAAACCCCAGGAAGAGTATCTGCTGCCTTGGCAGGAACTAATGGGGATCCATTATAAACCCCAGGAAGAGTAGCTGCTGCCTTGGTAGGAACTAATGGGGATCCGTAATAAACCCCAGGAAGAGTAGCTGCTGCCTTGGCAGGAACTAATGGGGATCCATAATAAACCCCAGGAAGAGTAGCTGCTGCCTTGGTAGGAACTAATGGGGATCCATAATAAACCCCAGGAAGAGTAGCTGCTGCCTTGGCAGGAACTAATGGGGATCCATAATAAACCCCAGGAAGAGTAGCTGCTGCCTTGGTAGGAACTAATGGGGATCCGTAATAAACCCCAGGAAGAGTAGCTGCTGCCTTGGCAGTAACTAATGGGGATCCATAATAAACCACAGGAAGAGTAGCTGCTGCCTTGACAGGAACTAATGGGGATCCATAATAAATACACATACAAGTGTTAGCTAACTCTGGAACTGACGTTAGCGTGAGCTAGCTAATGTCAGTGGGCGGTAGTAAAATTAGCTTACCTTTGTTTCCATCGTCCAGAAATGGTGTGGATTGGTAGCTTAACGTTATATAGTACAACCTTCTACTTAAGTTAGTTAACTAACGTTAGCCTAACAATAGCCTACAAGTATAACGTAACCTAACATTAAGTTAGCGTATCCTACACAGTTAAACTAGCTTAAATCAGCTTAAAACTAGCTAGATAACTCTTATACCTACTATGTTAAACACTATATTAAAACAATATATTTATATATACACTACAAATCCTAATATATACACTTGACAAAAAAACTAAACAGGCTAACATCAGGTAGCTAGCTAACAGCTAATGTTAGCTAACTTTTAACCGAACCATAACCTAACAGCACTAACAAATACTTACTTAACAAAAACAAACTATGCTAATTGACTATACTAAATTGGAAAAACTAAAGATAGTTGTAAATGACTAAAAAGGCAGTCAGAAGCTGAGGTGAAGACGTTGAAGAGGTGCAGCTAGTAACTGACAAATGGCGCTACGCTGGACCTGATACAGCTAGCTAGTTAATATTCTCGCTCGCACTGACAATTTGCATTGAATATGCACGGATGTGTAGTGTCGTCTATATAGAATAGATCGACTGGGAAATGGTAACATTGTTGATGGATGACATGAATATTGCCATTGTATTAATGGTGATGTCTGATCATGTATTGAGTAAACCTGAGGTTAATCACTTTGTCATTGGAAGCCTGAATACAGGGCAATTCTCCAGAACAGGAGTTGGTGAGTCTTAGCATTAGATTACTGATCATATGTAACTGTGTTTGTTTTGCGATTGGCAGGGACCGTGCTCCATTTGTGTTCACCTCCAGCCACACCGGGTCAGTCGACCTCTTCAGTAAACAGGTCAGTGCCGTTGGAAAAAATGGTCAGCATGACCGCACAGAGTACAGGCCATATGGATTTTCTAAAAGCTCTCAAAAAGAGTCAGTCCGTCAACATTAAACTCAAGAGTATTGAGGTAACTGGGTAACGATCCAGGGTTTCGACTAACTTCTTTAGCAGGTAGTGGAGATACTCACCGGGACCCACCCCAGGCACCCATTAGATCCACCCAGGCACCCATTAGATCCACCCCAGGCACCCATTAGATCCACCCAGGCACCCATTAGATCCACCCCAGGCACCCATTAGATCCACCCCAGGCACCCATTAGATCCACCCCAGGCACCCATTAGATCCACCCCAGGCACCCATTAGATCCACCCCAGGCACCTATTAGATCCACCCCAGGCACCCATTAGATCCACCCCAGGCACCTATTAGATCCACCCCAGGCACCCATTAGATCCACCCCAGGCACCCATTAGATCCACCCCAGGCACCCATTAGATCCACCCCAGGCACCCATTAGATCCACCCCAGGCACCTATTAGATCCACCCCAGGCACCCATTAGATCCACCCCAGGCACCCATTAGATCCACCCCAGGCACCCATTAGATTCACCCCAGGCACCTATTAGATCCACCCCAGGCACCTATTAGATCCACCCCAGGCACCCATTAGATCCACCCCAGGCACCCATTAGATCCACCCCAGGCACCCATTAGATCCACCCCAGGCACCCATTAGATCCATCCCAGGCACCCATTAGATCCACCCCAGGCACCCATTAGATCCACCCCAGGCACCTATTAGATCCACCCCAGGCACCCATTAGATCCACCCCAGGCACATATTAGACCCACCCCAGGCACCCATTAGATCCACCCCAGGCACCCATTAGATCCACCCCAGGCACCCATTAGATCCACCCCAGGCACCTATTAGATCCACCCCAGGCACCCATTAGATCCACCCCAGGCACCCATTAGATCCACCCCAGGCACCTATTAGATCCACCCCAGGCACCCATTAGATCCACCCCAGGCACCTATTAGATCCACCCCAGGCACCCATTAGATCCACCCCAGGCACCCATTAGATCCACCCCAGGCACCCATTAGATCCACCCCAGGCACCTATTAGATCCACCCCAGGCACATATTAGATCCACCCCAGGCACCTATTAGATCCACCCCAGGCACCCATTAGATCCACCCCAGGCACCCATTAGATCCACCCCAGGCACCCATTAGATCCACCCCAGGCACCCATTAGATCCACCCCAGGCACCTATTAGATCCACCCCAGGCACCCATTAGATCCACCCCAGGCACCTATTAGATCCACCCCAGGCACCCATTAGATCCACCCCAGGCACCTATTAGATCCACCCCAGGCACCCATTAGATCCACCCCAGGCACCTATTAGATCCACCCCAGGCACCTATTAGATCCACCCCAGGCACCCATTAGATCCACCCCAGGCACCTATTAGATCCACCCCAGGCACCTATTAGATCCACCCCAGGCACCTATTAGATCCACCCCAGGCACCCATTAGATCCACCCCAGGCACCCATTAGATCCACCCCAGGCACCCATTAGACCCACCCCAGGCACCCATTAGACCCACCCCAGGCACCCATTAGATCCACCCCAGGCACCTATTAGACCCACCCCAGGCACCCATTAGATCCACCCCAGGCACCTATTAGATCCACCCCAGGCACCCATTAGATCCACCCCAGGCACGCATTAGATCCACCCCAGGCACCTATTAGATCCACCCCAGGCACCCATTAGATCCACCCCAGGCACCCATTAGATCCACCCCAGGCACCTATTAGATCCACCCCAGGCACCTATTAGATCCACCCCAGGCACCCATTAGACCCACCCCAGGCACCCATTAGACCCACCCCAGGCACCCATTAGATCCACCCCAGGCACCTATTAGACCCACCCCAGGCACCTATTAGATCCACCCCAGGCACCCATTAGATCCACCCCAGGCACCTATTAGATCCACCCCAGGCACCTATTAGATCCACCCCAGGCACCTATTAGATCCACCCCAGGCACCCATTAGATCCACCCCAGGCACCTATTAGATCCACCCCAGGCACCTATTAGATCCACCCCAGGCACCCATTAGATCCACCCCAGGCACCTATTAGATCCACCCCAGGCACCTATTAGATCCACCCCAGGCACCCATTAGATCCACCCCAGGCACCTATTAGATCCACCCCAGGCACCTATTAGATCCACCCCAGGCACCTATTAGATCCACCCCAGGCACCTATTAGATCCACCCCGGCACCTATTAGATCCACCCCGGCACCTATTAGATCCACCCCCTTGGACATACCCCTTTTCTCTTCATTTTCTAGAAGTTGAACTCTTTCTTTCTCCATCCTTCTCATCTTTCTCTCTCTCTCTCTCTCTCTCTCTCTCTCTCTCTCTCTCCCTTTCTTTCTCCCTCTCTCTCTCTCTCTCTCTCTCTCTCTCTCTCCCTTTCTTTCTCCATCTCTCTCTCTCCTTCTCTTTCTCATCTCTCTCTCCCTCTTTCTCCATCTCTCTCTCTCTCTCTCTCTCTCCCTTTCTTTCTCCATCTCCCTCTCTTTCTCATCTCCCTCTTTCTCCATCTCTCTCTCTCTCTCTCTCTCTCCCTTTCTTTCTCCATCTCCCTCTCTTTCTCATCTCTCTCTTTCTCCATCTCTCTCTCTCCCTCTCTTTCTCATCTCTCTCTCCCTTTCTTTCTCCATCTCTCTCTCTCCCTCTTTCTCATCTCTCTCTCATCTTTCTCTCTCTTAACATTGTCAAAGCAAGTGAAGTAGATTAATATACAAAAGCAAAATTAACAATAAAAATGAACAGTAAACATTACACTCACAGAAGTTCCAAAATAATAAATACATTACAAATGTCATATTATGTAATGATGTGCAAATGATTAAAGTACAAAAGGGAAAATAAATAAACATGCATTTGGGTTGTATTTACAATGGTGTTAGTTCTTCACTGGTTGCCCTTTTCTAGCTCTCCCTCTATTTCTCCATCTCTATCTCTCTCTCTCTCTCTTTCTCCATCTCTCTTTCCCTCTATTTCTCCATCTCTATCTCTCTCTCTCTCTCTTTCTCCATCTCTCTCTCCCTCTCTCACATCCGGGCCGTGATTGGGAGTCCCACAGGGCGGCGCACAACTGGCCCAGCGTCATTAGTGTTTGGCCGGGGTAGGCCGTCACTGTAAATAATAATTTGTTCTTAACTGACTTGCCTAGTTAAATAAAGGTTCAATAAAAAAAATCGTTAAAAATATATATATATATATATATACAGTGCCTTGCGAAAGTATTCGGCCCCCTTGAACTTTGCGACCTTTTGCCACATTTCAGGCTTCAAACATAAAGATATATAACTGTATTTTTTTGTGAAGAATCAACAACAAGTGGGACACAATCATGAAGTGGAAATACATTAATTGGATATTTCAAACTTTTTTAACAAATCAAAAACTGAAAAATTGGGCGTGCAAAATTATTCAGCCCCTTTACTTTCAGTGCAGCAAACTCTCTCCAGAAGTTCAGTGAGGATCTCTGAATGATCCAATGTTGACCTAAATGACTAATGATGATAAATACAATCCACCTGTGTGTAATCAAGTCTCCGTATAAATGCACCTGCACTGTGATAGTCTCAGAGGTCCGTCAAAAGCGCAGAGAGCATCATGAAGAACAAGGAACACACCAGGCAGGTCCGAGATACTGTTGTGAAGAAGTTTAAAGCCGGATTTGGATACAAAAAGATTTCCCAAGCTTTAAACATCCCAAGGAGCACTGTGCAAGCGATAATATTGAAATGGAAGGAGTATCAGACCACTGCAAATCTACCAAGACCTGGCCGTCCCTCTAAACTTTCAGCTCATACAAGGAGAAGACTGATCAGAGATGCAGCCAAGAGGCCCATGATCACTCTGGATGAACTGCAGAGATCTACAGCTGAGGTGGGAGACTCTGTCCATAGGACAACAATCAGTCGTATATTGCACAAATCTGGCCTTTATGGAAGAGTGGCAAGAAGAAAGCCATTTCTTAAAGATATCCATAAAAAGTGTTGTTTAAAGTTTGCCACAAGCCACCTGGGAGACACACCAAACATGTGGAAGAAGGTGCTCTGGTCAGATGAAACCAAAATTGAACTTTTTGGCAACAATGCAAAACGTTATGTTTGGCGTAAAAGCAACACAGCTGAACACACCATCCCCACTGTCAAACACGGTGGTGGCAGCATCATGGTTTGGGCCTGCTTTTCTTCAGCAGGGACAGGGAAGATGGTTAAAATTGATGGGAAGATGGATGGAGCCAAATACAGGACCATTCTGGAAGAAAACCTGATGGAGTCTGCAAAAGACCTGAGACTGGGACGGAGATTTGTCTTCCAACAAGACAATGATCCAAAACATAAAGCAAAATCTACAATGGAATGGTTCAAAAATAAACATATCCAGGTGTTAGAATGGCCAAGTCAAAGTCCAGACCTGAATCCAATCGAGAATCTGTGGAAAGAACTGAAAACTGCTGTTCACAAATGCTCTCCATCCAACCTCACTGAGCTCGAGCTGTTTTGCAAGGAGGAATGGGAAAAAATGTCAGTCTCTCGATGTGCAAAACTGATAGACATACCCCAAGCGACTTACAGCTGTAATCGCAGCAAAAGGTGGCGCTACAAAGTATTAACTTAAGAGGGCTGAATAATTTTGCACGCCCAATTTTTCAGTTTTTGATTTGTTAAAAAAGTTTGAAATATCCAATAAATGTCGTTCCACTTCATGATTGTGTCCCACTTGTTGTTGATTCTTCACAAAAAAATACAGTTTTATATCTTTATGTTTGAAGCCTGAAATGTGGCAAAAGGTTGCAAAGTTAAAGGGGGCCGAATACTTTCGCAAGGCACTGTATATAAATACAGCTGCTGATTCCAGAGATATGGCTGGCCACTCAACAAGGATCAGCAGCTGTGGAAAGACTAGACGATGTTTACCAGGAACAACACAGGGACGTCCTAATTCATCACGGATTTGCTGTCAGGTGGGGAAGTTTCAGGGGTATTGCAGGAGTAGCCCCTTGTTCCCAGTAAACATTATCAGGTGAGAAATGCGTGGCGCAATGTCAACGTCAAGAGGACTCTGAAAGAATCCCATTATCTGTGTACACTTGTGGAAATTGGCCTATTTGGATAGGGTTAAATAGAAAAGTTCTAGCAGAAGGTACACGAGAAGCATATAAAAATGGTGGCAATTGTAAAGGGAACACTTTGGAGAATATTGGGAAATTATCAGACCAAAGGTGAGGACACAACAGTTCACCTGATACAATACTGAATTCAAACATTACACTGTTGATTTTATGTGCATTCTACATTTACTTTACTTTTTTGCAGCATTTGCCAATAAGAAAATCTGAAAATACTCTGGATACATTCAGTAACATAAGAATATTCACAGTAAATTTTGGGGGTAGGTGCAACAAGACTAAAACAATGACAAAGGATTGAGTAAAAAGGTCGAACTGTTGTCTTTGCTTCTAGGACGTCAAAGCAGTATTTATTATAATTACTCATCATCTCATCTTTTCCGAACACATCGACTCATCTTGATTTACAGGATTTATCTCAATCAACCAAATATTTGCAAAAGTAGCCCGATTAGCGGGAGGGACGGGTACATCTTCTTTTTGTTAAATATATTTTTTAAAGTCTGTATGTTTTATTGGATCGGAGAGACAGGATTTTAGGCCAATTTAGGCGCTTATCAGTGACCAAATATGGCACTTTTTCAATCTGTATCCAGGATGTGTGTAAAGGATTACCATATCGTGAGACATCTGGCCATTCTTTACACTGTGAACACAACACTTGTGCTGACAGACTGCACGTGAACAGTCTGTCAGCACAACTTTCTTCTTCAAATATGTATTGTTGGATAGCAACCAACTGAAAGGACGCGTACATCGCCACCTACTCTTCTGGAGTGTGAATTCATTGCACTTTGTGACACATAAAGGGAAGACAAATGTCCCCAACGATTAACCCTACACCCATTAAAACCTCACCACTGTACCAACTAACCATACACCCATTAAAACCTCACCACTATACCAACTAACCCTACACCCATTAAAACCTCACCACTATACCAACTAACCCTACACCCATTAAAACCTCACCACTATACCAACTAACCCTACACCCATTAACACCTCACCACTATACCAACTAACCCCACACCCATTAAAACCTCACCACTATACCAACTAACCATGTACCCATTAAAACCTCACCACTATACCAACTAACCATGTACCCATTAAAACCTCACCACTATACCAACTAACCATACACCCATTAAAACCTCACCACTATAACAACTAACCCTACACCCATTAAAACCTCACCACCATACCAACTAACCCCACACCCATTAAAACCTCACCACTATATCAACTAACCCTACACCCATTAAAACCTCCCCACTATACCAACTAACCCTACACCCATTAAAACCTCACCACTATACCAACTAACCCTACACCCATTAAAACCTCCCCACTATACCAACTAACCCTACATCCATTAAAACCTCACCACTATACCAACTAACCCTACACCCATTAAAACCTCACCACTATACCAACTAACCCCACACCCATTAAAACCTCACCACTATACCAACTAACCCTACACCCATTAAAACCTCCCCACTATACCAACTAACCCTACACCCATTAAAACCTCACCACTATACCAACTAACCCTACACCCATTAAAACCTCCCCACTATACCAACTAACCCTACACCCATTAAAACCTCCCCACTATACCAACTAACCCTACACCCATTAAAACCTCACCACTATACCAACTAACCCTACACCCATTAAAACCTCACCACTATACCAACTAACCCTACACCCATTAAAACCTCCCCACTATACCAACTAACCCTACACCCATTGAAACCTCACCACTATACCAACTAACCCTACACCCATTAAAACCTCACCACTATACCAACTAACCCCACACCCATTAAAACCTCCCCACTATATCAACTAACCCTACACCCATTAAAACCTCACCACTATACCAACTAACCCTACACCCATTAAAACCTCACCACTATACCAACTAACCCCACACCCATTAAAACCTCCCCACTATATCAACTAACCCCACACCCATTAAAACCTCCCCACTATATCAACTAACCCTACACCCATTAAAACCTCCCCACTATACCAACTAACCCTACACCCATTAAAACCTCACCACTATACCAACTAACCCTACACCCATTAAAACCTCCCCACTATACCAACTAACCCTACACCCATTAAAACCTCCCCACTATACCAACTAACCCTACACCCATTAAAACCTCACCACTATACCAACTAACCCTACACCCATTAAAACCTCACCACTATACCAACTAACCCTACACCCATTAAAACCTCCCCACTATACCAACTAACCCTACACCCATTGAAACCTCACCACTATACCAACTAACCCTACACCCATTAAAACCTCACCACTATACCAACTAACCCCACACCCATTAAAACCTCCCCACTATATCAACTAACCCTACACCCATTAAAACCTCACCACGATACCAACTAACCCTACACCCATTAAAACCTCACCACTATACCAACTAACCCTACACCCATTAAAACCTCACCACTATTCCACTACTTGGCCCTAACTGATTCTACTCCAAGCTGGCAGACTGGGAGGACGGAACACTATTGTTCAACACACCTTGTAACTAATGAAGTAAAATCTCGTAGACCCAGGTATTTTCTGTGATTTACGTTCCATTTCTGCGGTATAGTTCATAACCAACACTTCTGATCTCCAGCACCATGGGTACCCCTACAAACAGTGGAAGCTGCTGAGGTGAGGACGGCTCATAATAATGTTTGGAACGGAGCAAATGGAATGGTATCAATGTATTTGATACAATTCCACTGATTCCGCTCCAGCCATTACCACAAGCCTGTTCTCCCCAATTGTCACGCCCTGACCATAGAGGGCTGTTTATTCTCTATGTTGGTTAGGTCGGGGTGTGATTAAGGGTGGGTTATCTAGGGGAATTATATATCTATGTTGGCCTGGTATGGTTCCCAATCAGAGGCAGCTGTTTATCGTTGTCTCTGATTGGGGATCATATTTAGGTAGCCATTTCCCCATTGTGATTTGTGGGATCTTGACTATGTATAGGTAGGTGCCTGTGAGCACTATGTTAGCGGCACGTTTCGGTTTGTTATTTATTGTTTTGTTTTGCTGAGAGTTTCACCTAGTAATAAAAAGATGTGGAACCCAGATCACGGTCCAATTATTGGTCCAGTTATTATGATGAACGTGACACCAATGAAGGTGCCACCAACCTCCTGTGCCCTACAGTTAACACCCCCCCCCCCCCACCCACCCCACACACTACACATTCCTTTGTCTCATGCCCTACTGCACACTTCTCACATCTAGGAATTTCCCTCCTACACACAGCTGCAACATGACAATAAGCTTGGCACCTAAAACACCGCAATGAGCTCGGGACAAAATCTCTGCAAGCACTAAAGATCTACAAGTATTTATGAAATTTCTCCTTCCAGTTATTGATAAACATGACCCTATTAAGAAACGGACTGTTAGATCTGCCAAGGTGCCGTGGATTGATGAGGAACTGAAAAAAGCTGTATGGTTGAGAGAGATGACGCAAAAAGAGTGGCTAATAATAAATCTGTCTGCACATCTGATTGGCAAACCTACTGTAAATTGAGAAATGATGTGACTAAACTGAACAAAAATAAGAAGAAACTGTATTATGAATCTAAGATAAATTATATAAAATATGACGGAAAAAATGCTTTGGAGAACTTTTTATCAACTATAAGGGGTTCCGGGTCTGCCAAGAGAACCACACAGCACCACCGGGTGAGAGCGAAGGAGACACCGACAGAGACACACAGCACCACCGGGTGAGAGTCGAAGGAGACACCGACAGAGACACACAGCACCACAAGGTTTGAGCGAAGGAGACACCGACAGAGACACACAGCACCACCGGGTGAGAGTCGAAGGAGACACCGACAGAGACACACAGCACCACAGGGTGAGAGCGATGGAGACACCGACAGAGACACACAGCACCACCGGGTGAGAGCGAAGGAGACACCGACAGAGACACACAGCACCACCGGGTGAGAGTCGAAGGAGACACCGACAGAGACACACAGCACCACAGGGTGAGAGCGATGGAGACACCGACAGAGACACACAGCACCACCGGGTGAGAGCGAAGGAGACACCGACAGAGACACACAGCATCACCGGGTGAGAGCGATGGAGACACCGACAGAGACACACAGCACCACCGGGTGAGAGCGAAGGAGACACCGACAGAGACACACAGCACCACCGGGTGAGAGCGAAGGAGACACCGACAGAGACACACAGCACCACCGGGTGAGAGCGAAGGAGACACCGACAGAGACACACAGCACCACCGGGTGAGAGTCGAAGGAGACACCGACAGAGACACACAGCACCACCGGGTGAGAGTCGAAGGAGACACCGACAGAGACACACAGCACCACCGGGTGAGAGCGATGGAGACACCGACAGAGACACACAGCACCACCGGTTGAGAGCGAAGGAGACACCGACAGAGACACACAGCACCACCGGGTGAGAGCGATGGAGACACCGACAGAGACACACAGCACCACCGGGTGAGAGCGATGGAGACACCGACAGAGACACACAGCACCACCGGTTGAAAGCGAAGGAGACACCGACAGAGACACACAGCACCACCAGGTGAGAGCGATGGAGACACCGACAGAGACACACAGCACCACCGGGTGAGAGCGATGGAGACACCGACAGAGACACACAGCACCACCGGGTGAGAGCGATGGAGACACCGACAGAGACACACAGAGACTCACCCAACCTTCACCAGACTACTGATCCACACCTGCAGCCGGGCTATCACTTTCAAGGCTCTTTCTCTTGGACTCCTCTTTCCTCTCTCTCTCCATCTGTAATTCATCTGAAATTATGGGCAGAAAGACTAATTCAAAACCATCATTTATTGAAGCAGATGACTCATTCATCACCAACCCCTTTGATGTAAGACAATCAATGTCAATGCACAGTAATACTGTATACAGAGCCACGATAGCATGGAACTCCCTCCCATCTCAAATCACTCAAGCAAGCAGCAACATTAGCTTCATAAAACAACTAATACAACATCACTGCACAGCACAATGCCTCTGACCTAAATAGCTGTAGCATATCCCTCGCTCACATCGGATGTTTGGGTTAAAGTTCAAGATTAGATGTGCCCTTGGCAACAGGACATCAAGGGGCCTGTTCAGAGAAAGCATTCGTAAGCAAAGCCTCAGTAGATTAGCGAGGTACTGCTCCATGTGATATGGTAGTCTGGTCATCTCACTTGATGTTAGTCAGTAGAGCAAAGTGCTATTGAAGTGTATGAAAGTGTATTTTTATTTTGTGTGTGACTGGTGGATGCTTCTGGAGAGTGTGGTGTGGGAAATAAACATGGAAATGCATAAACAACTCCATAAGAGAACCGGACGAAATTCCATATCAAGGGGACTTTTTTCACGTTATGAATAAGTCCAAAGGCCACACACTACGCCTTAGCTAAACCGTTACACTATGCCTTAGCTAAACCGTTACACTATGCCTTAGCTAAACCGTTACACTATGCCTTAGCTAAACCGTCACACTATGCCTTAGCTAAACCGTCACACTATGCCTTAGCTAAACCGTCACACTATGCCTTAGCTAAACCGTCACACTATGCCTTAGCTAAACCGTCACACTATGCCTTAGCTAAACCGTTACACTATGCCTTAGCTAAACCGTCACACTATGCCTTAGCTAAACCGTTACACTATGCCTTAGCTAAACCGTCACACTATGCCTTAGCTAAACCGTTACACTATGCCTTAGCTAAACCGTTACACTATGCCTTAGCTAAACCGTTACACTATGCCGTAGCTAAACCGTCACACTATGCCTTAGCTAAACCGTCACACTATGCCTTAGCTAAACCGTTACACTATGCCTTAGCTAAACCGTCACACTATGCCTTAGCTAAACCGTCACACTATGCCTTAGCTAAACCGTCACACTATGCCTTAGCTAAACCGTTACACTATGCCTTAGCTAAACCGTCACACTATGCCTTAGCTAAACCGTTACACTATGCCTTAGCTAAACCGTTACACTATGCCTTAGCTAAACCGTTACACTATGCCTTAGCTAAACCGTCACACTATGCCTTAGCTAAACCGTCACACTATGCCTTAGCTAAACCGTTACACTATGCCTTAGCTAAACCGTTACACTATGCCTTAGCTAAACCGTTACACTTCACCGTAGCTAACCCTTTACGGTTGATAGACTACAAACCGTTACACTAGCTAACCCTTTACGGTTGATAGACTACAAACTGTTACACTAGCTAACCCTTTACGGTTGATAGACTACAAACTGTTACACTAGCTAACTCTTTACAGGTGGAAGACTGCAAACCATTACACTATTCCTTAGCTAACTCTTTATGGATGGTAGACTGCAAACCGTTACACTATACCTTAGCTAACCCTTTACGTGGCAATAGACTGTAAACCGTTATACTAGCTAACTCTTTACGGATGGTATACTGTAACTCCGAAAATGTTTGGTTCAGTTCCTTTCTATACAGTAGACAGGACGTAAGTGAAACCCATCTGATGATAATGATGACTCATTTATGTACGTTTTGCCTAAAATCTGTTCGCATGCCCCCTTGCAGCGATGTTTTTCTCCAACTGTGTGTGTTTGTTATTTTGTATTTGAGATCACTGAATGCAATGATCTAGCAGAAAGGGTATTGTTGAACTCGTTTTCAGGAACATGGAGTTAGCAGCCTTGTTGTTATGGTTTATGGCGATTCACCTGGCCCAAAGTTTCCAAGGTCATCCCCCATACGCAATCAACACTGATCCGCTACAGTAGGGAGTTTCTTCCCCAAATGGAATCATCTCCCAAATGCAAATCCTCCCTCAGATCTAATCAACCTCGATGTGCTTTGATCATAATGAAGTTGAAAGGATTATATGAGCAGGCTACACTGTAAGGTGAGGAAGAGGTAGCCTAGTGGTTAGAGCGTTGGGCCTGTAACTGAAAAGTTGCTGGGATCAAATCCTTGAGGGGACAAAGTAAAAATCTGTTGTTCTCCCCCTGAACAGGGCAGTTAACCCACTGTACCCTGGTAGGCTGTCATTATAAGTAAAATTTAACGAGGGGTGGAGTCCGGGAACACGCTTCAGCATTTTCCTACCCATTCCCCGTTTCTTCGTAACAAAAACTGATGAAGCACAAGCCCATGTTCATTTCCAACAGGAATTCAGAGATGCCTGTATTTTGGCTCTCACGGAGACATGGTTTAAGAGTAGGGACTTGGACGCTGAGCTTATGATTGACGGTTTTGAGGCACCTATAGGCTTGAACTGAGATGCTGAGGTTACTGGTGGAGTATGTGTCTATGTGAATGGTGCAAAACTCTACCGGTTTGCACGAAGGATGTTGAACTGTTATCTGTGTCATTGTGCCCCCACTATCTACCTTGTGAATTTCCTCAAGTAATTGTCACTGTGTTCACGGCCATTTGCATTAATTAGAGGTGTACTCACTTTTGTTGCCAGCGGTTTAGACATTAATGGCTGTGTGTCGAGTTATTTTGAGGGGACAGCAAATGTACACTGTTATACAAGCTGTACACTCACTACTTTACATTGTAGCAAAGTGTCATTTCTTCAGTGTTGTCACATGAAAAGATATACTCAAATATTTACAAAAATGTGAGGGGTGTACTCATTTGTGTGATATACTGTATACTCGGGACCGATATGGAGATGGTTTCAAAACGTTGTCCCGCGCCTACACATCCCTGATGAGCTGAAATGGTCAAATCATACAGACACCGTGGTGAAGAAGGCACAACAGCGACTCTTCAACCTCAGGAAGCTGAAGAAATGTGTGCTGTCCCCGACAGCCCTCACAGTGTTTTACAGGAGCACCATTAAAGAGCATACTGTCGGGCTGCATCACGCCGCAAGGCTGTACAGAGGGTGGTACGTTCAGCCGAACGCACCATTGGGTGTTCACTGCCTACCCTCCAGGACACCTACAACACAGAGGTGTTGCAGGAATACCAATAAGATCACCAAGAAGCTCAGCCAACTGAGCCACGTCCTGTTCACCCCACTTCCATCACTCAGACACAGAATTCTAGTATCATCGCAAAAACTCTCAGACTTATCAATAGCTTCTAACCCCCAGATCATCAGGCTTCTGAATAGCCACTAGGCAGCTACCTGGTCCTTGTGCCCACCTCCTTCCCCCCCCCCCCCCCCCCCCACACACACACAGATACTTACCCTTCACCACCCCCACAATGAACATTTATCATGGCTACAGTTGTACATTTGCACATATATATTTTTTAAATTGTATTTATTTATTATTATCTCATTAACTGCACTGCTGGAGCTCGGAGCTGTAACCTGCAATTTCATCTGTGCATGTGACCATCAAACTCATCTAATCTAATCTAAAAAAATAAATAAATAAAAACACTATCATCAAGGTTCAGGTGGTAGACACTGTCGACAACCCTCACGTATCTGTCGACAACCCTCACGTATCTTGGCACAACGACTGATAATAAATTGAACTTTGACATATTGTGTAAGAAGTTACCAGCAACACCCTTTTTTCTGGTCTCCAGAAACTGGCAAAATTCCAGGTAGACAGGACCTTGATGACTCTGTTTTACATGTCCTACATAGAGTCTGTCTTAACAGTCTCTTTGATGTGTTGGTATGGCAACCTTTATGTCGAAGCTAAAAAAATGTACTAGCTAGAACAGTGAACGTCGTCAGTAAACATCACGGGAGTCCAGCAGAGTAGTCTGTCTGACCTGAAACAACAGACGAGTGGTGAGGAGAGGTAGAATCCATCCTGTCTGACCTGTAACAACAGACGAGTGGTGAGGAGAGGTAGAATCCATCCTGTCTGACTTGTAACAACAGACGAGTGGTGAGGAGAGGTAGAATCCATCCTGTCTGACCTGTAACAACAGACGAGTGGTGAGGAGAGGTAGAATCCATCCTGTCTGACTTGTAACAACAGACGAGTGGTGAGGAGAGGTTGAATCCATCCTGTCTGATTATGCCCACTGTCACACTCTGACCATTATTTGCGTTGTTTGTTTCTATGTTTTGTTTGGTAAAGGTGTGATATGAGTGGGCATTTTATGTTGCATATCTAGTTAGTCTGTTTCTATGTGTTTTGGCCTGATATGGTTCTCAATCAGTGGCAGGTGTTTGTCGATGTCTCTGATTGGGAAACATATTTAGGTAGCCTGTTTTGTATTGTGGTTCTTGGGTTATTGTCTATGTGATGTTGCATGTTTGCACTCAGTTTTGATAGCGTGTGTGTGTGTGCGCGTGTGTGTGCGCGTGTGTGTGTGCGCGTGTGTGTGTGCGCGTGTGTGTGTGTGCGCGTGTGCGCGCGCGCGTGTGTGTGTGTGTGTGGTGTTTTTTCGTCTATCATTAAAAGGATGCAATCACACCACACTGCGCTTTGGTCTCCTCAATACGACGATCGTGACACCCACCCTCTACACCAGGGATGGGCAACTTTGATAGTTGGGGCCACCTCATCATGAGGGGCCATAGTTGCTTGTGGGTTGAAATTCCACGTTGTGTATTCTACTTATCTAACATGCAACAGTAAGTTGAGAACCGACTTAAGTTTTTATTTTTTACGTGGGGGGGGGTGGGGGGTGGCCCTACACCATGACTTCCAGGTCCTACCATCTTGCTCCCGGTTTATATTCCCCACTGTTAAGACTAACAGGCACAAGCTTTTAAATACAGGGAAGAAGGAGGTAGGTTAGGGGTGATGATGAGGAAGATGATGGTAACATGTTGTTGACGATTATTATTATTTTTTTTTTTTAATTCGGGAACATTTATGATATGTTGTTTACGAGATGATGTACAGTGCCTTGCGAAAGTATTCGGCCCCCTTGAACTTTGTGACCTTTTGCCACATTTCAGGCTTCAAACATAAAGATATAAAACTGTATTTTTTTGTGAAGAATCAACAACAAGTGGGACACAATCATGAAGTGGAACGACATTTATTGGATATTTCAAACTTTTTTAACAATTCAAAAACGGAAAAATTGGGCGTGCAAAATTATTCAGCCCCCTTAAGTTAATACTTTGTAGCGCCACCTTTTGCTGTGATTACAGCTGTAAGTCGCTTGGGGTATGTCTCTATCAGTTTTGCACATCGAGAGACTGAAATTTTTTCCCATTCCTCCTTGCAAAACAGCTCGAGCTCAGTGAGGTTGGATGGAGAGCATTTGTGAACAGCAGTTTTCAGTTCTTTCCACAGATTCTCGATTGGATTCAGGTCTGGACTTTGACTTGGCCATTCTAACACCTGGATATGTTTATTTTTGAACCATTCCATTGTAGATTTTGCTTTATGTTTTGGATCATTGTCTTGTTGGAAGACAAATCTCCGTCCCAGTTTCAGGTCTTTTGCAGACTCCATCAGGTTTTCTTCCAGAATGGTCCTGTATTTGGCTCCATCCATCTTCCCATCAATTTTAACCATCTTCCCTGTCCCTGCTGAAGAAAAGCAGGCCCAAACCATGATGCTGCCACCACCATGTTTGACAGTGGGGATGGTGTGTTCAGCTGTGTTGCTTTTACGCCAAACATAACATTTTGCATTGTTGCCAAAAAGTTCAATTTTGGTTTCATCTGACCAGAGCACCTTCTTCCACATGTTTGGTGTGTCTCCCAGGTGGCTTGTGGCAAACTTTAAACAACACTTTTTTATGGATATCTTTAAGAAATGGCTTTCTTCTTGCCACTCTTCCATAAAGGCCAGATTTGTGCAATATACGACTGATTGTTGTCCTATGGACAGTCTCCCACCTCAGCTGTAGATCTCTGCAGTTCATCTAGAGTGATCATGGGCCTCTTGCCTGCATCTCTGATCAGTCTTCTCCTTGTATAAGCTGAAAGTTTAGAGGGACGGCCAGGTCTTGGTAGATTTGCAGTGGTCTGATACTCCTTCCATTTCAATATTATCGCTTGCACAGTGCTCCTTGGGAGGTTTAAAGCTTGGGAAATCTTTTTGTATCCAAATCCGGCTTTAAACTTCTTCACAACAGTATCTCGGACCTGCCTGGTGTGTTCCTTGTTCTTCATGATGCTCTCTGCGCTTTTAACGGACCTCTGAGACTATCACAGTGCAGGTGCATTTATACGGAGACTTGATTACACACATGTGGATTGTATTTATCATCATTAGTCATTTAGGTCAACATTGGATCATTCAGAGATCCTCACTGAACTTCTGGAGAGAGTTTGCTGCACTGAAAGTAAAGGGGCTGAATAATTTTGCATGCCAAATTCTTCAGTTTTTGATTTGTTAAAAAAGTTTGAAATATCCAATAAATGTTGTTCCACTTCATGATTGTGTCCCACTTGTTGTTGATTCTTCACAAAAAAATACAGTTTTATATCTTTATGTTTGAAGCCTGAAATGTGGCAAAAGGTCGCAAAGTTCAAGGGGGCCGAATACTTTCGCAAGGCACTGCAAGAATACACAGGGCACCTGAATTATTAGGCAACTATGGCTTGCTGTACTTCAGTGCTGCTGCTAATGTCAATCACTGGTAGGTCTACTGTCTCTAGTAGTATTGATGTCTGTCAGCCCTATGACTTAGGTGTATTAGCTAGATCATTGTATTTACTATAACTGTGTCTCATTGTGAGCCGTGTGGATTTTAAACATGTTCAATGTTGTTGTTTTTTTTTTTTTATGCTCTTTTTGCTGCAAAACCGTTCTCTCCCAAATCTCTAGTCAGGTCGACACCGAGCTCAGACAGTCTGTGTTTAAAACACAATAAAGACATATTGTTTTACCCTAATTCTGACTAGGACTACACATTTATTGATTATGATTTTATACATTCTAATCAATTCCATACAATTATATGTTTCAGGGCGGAATATTCTAATCATTCAATTAACAGACAATCCTCACCTATCACTCTACCTTCTTGCCCTTTGTGCTGTTGTCTTGTGCCCAATAATGTTTGTCCTATGTTTTGTGCTGCTACCATGTTGTGTTGCTACCATGTTGTGTTGCTACCATGTTGTTGTCACGTTGTGTCGCTAACACGCTGTGTTTTCATGTGTTGCTGCCATGCTATGTTGTTGTCTTAGGTCTCTCTTTATGTAGTGTTGTGGTGTCTCTCTTTATGTAGTGTTGTGGTGTCTCTCTTTATGTAGTGTTGTGGAGTCTCTATGTAGTGTTGTCTCTCTTTATGTAGTGTTGTGTTGTCTCTCTTTATGTAGTGTTGTCTCTCTTTATGTAGTGTTGTGTTGTCTCTCTTTATGTAGTGTTGTGTTGTCTCTCTTTATGTAGTGTTGTCTCTCTTTATGTAGTGTTGTGTTGTCTCTCTTTATGTAGTGTTGTCTCTCTTTATGTAGTGTAGTGTTGTCTCTCTTTATGTAGTGTTGTGTTGTCTCTCTTTATGTAGTGTTGTCTCTCTTTATGTAGTGTTGTCTTAGGTCTCTCTTTATGTAGTGTTGTGTTGTCTCTCTTTATGTAGTGTTGTCTTAGGTCTCTCTTTATGTAGTGTTGTCTCTCTTTATGTAGTGCTGTGTTGTCTCTCTTTATGTAGTGTTGTGGTGTCTCTCTTTATGTAGTGTTGTGGTGTCTCTCTTTATGTAGTGTTGTGGTGTCTCTCTTTATGTAGTGTTGTGTTGTCTCTCTTTATGTAGTGTTGTGGTGTCTTTCTTTATGTAGTGTTGTGGTGTCTCTCTTTATGTAGTGTTGTGGTGTCTCTCTTGTCGTGATGTATGCTTTGTCCTATATTTTTATTTTATTCATTTTTAATCCTAGCCCTCATCTCCACAGGAGGCTTTTTGGTAGGCCATCATTGTAAATACGAATTTGTTCTTAACTGACTTGCCTAGTTAAATAAAGGTTAAAATATTTATTATGTCATGCTTTATGTTTTGTATACACCCCAGGAAGACCCCTAACAACATACTACATACTAAAGCATCAAGGGGGCTGTTCTTCTTCTTGAGACAACGTGTAGACACGCACTTAGCCGATGTGTCAGGGGTGGGGCCCTGGAGTGCATCCAAGCGTTCTGATTGGTTGAAATGTGTGGATGATTGACAGACCTGAAGGGCTTTTTTTAACCAATTGCAGATATGCCAGGGGTCTATTGAAATAATCCCATTGGACTAGAGACCCTCGAATGATCGGTTTGGTATTGTATAGTGAACGAGCGGGTGAATGACTGATTGAGCTATAGGGCGTTATGGAACGAGAGATAGGCCTACCTTTAATGGCCGACTGATGATTTGATTGGATAAATGACGAGACTGGTGATCAGAATGAAGTTCATGTATTTTTATGAATAAGAAGGAACGAGCAGTCAAGAATGTGAGGATTGGACATCTGGGAATATTGGTGAGTGCGTCTATTCTATTCATTCTGTATTCGAATCATCATTGTATAATTGCGTTCTATTGTTGATAGTAATATAGCCTTATTTAATGTAACATAATCTAGGTTTTTATTTTAGGGCTGACACACCAATGGACTACTCGATTTTATAATTTGATAGTCTACATGCCTATCATTATATGCATACATTAAAATTAAACACTCAATGGTTTGTACTGTGTCATATAAAACTCGGCAAACATGTGCGGAACGGAAGAGGAGTCCATACCCAAACAATGGCGCATCTCTGTTTTCTTTGTAATTTATTGATGAGAACATTCCAATGCTCTTTGTCTCTATTCTAATAAAGTGTTACAAATAAACATCGCGGTAAATTGCATCGATGCTTAACATATTAGAATAGAAACTCCACACAGAATGCTCAGATATTAGTCATTCGATATTTTCACCAAATTTAATTGAGAACATCTCTCTACCCTCTGGCAGAAGAATTGCAGGTTAGCGTTTTTTTTTTTGTTGTCATGACTCATGTTCTGGAGGCAGCTCTGCAGGATGGTCACTAGCTGGCACAGCACAAAGACATCAAATATAACCCTAACCTTAACCACATTGAGAATCCTAACCTTAAATTAAGACCAAAAAGTGCATTTTTGTTTTCATTATTTTTTACAATATAGCCTATTTTCACTTACTTTGCAGCTGGCCCATCAAACAGAAATCTCCCAGTTCTGCCTCTAGGACTAGACTCATCCCAATAAACATCAAACTGTAGAAGAGTCACACCATTTCACCACGTAGGTGTGACTTGGCTCAGACAGCATGATCTGATTCTGATTGCATTCCCTAACTTCCTCTCTGTACGTTGCATTTGACTGGTCCTCAGTGTGTTTCAGTTGGACGGACTGGACAGAGCGCAGCCGACACAGCGACGGTGTGAGTGGAGCAGAGAGAACCGAGGATGGGGGGCGGAGGTCAACAGACGGAGTCAAGCGAGCCGGCCAAGGGTGACGGGGTTGGGCCCGATGGAGGGCGAGGTGGCAGTGCAGTCTACACCTGGGAAGAGGTCCAGAAGCACTGCCACAGAAGCGACAAGTGGTTGGTCATCGACAGGAAGGTCTATAATATTACCCAGTGGGCGAAGAGACACCCGGGGGGCATCAGGGTCATCAGTCACTTTGCTGGAGAAGATGCCACGGTCAGTAGCCTAACTATGGAAGTTGTTGGTAAAATGTTCTCAAGTTATTCCAATGTGACTGTTGATCTTCATCCAGGCCTATGCACATGTTTAATGTTGTAAATTTAGACACGTTTAGTAGCCTGTCATTGTATGACATGTCCAGGGCCGGATTAAGAAGTCACAGCTCTGATCTCAGTTTGTCAGTCAATCTGGTCTTGAATTCAAACAAACAATAGCCCAGGCCAATGAAGCATCTTACAGATTGTACAATATTTGGAGGATACTGTATATATATACCCGCGTAAAACTGACCATCCTACCGATCCTCGACTTCGGTGATGTCATCTATAAAATAGCCTCCAACACTCTACTCAACAAACTGGATGCAGTCTATCACAGTGCCATCCGTTTTGTCACCAAAGCCCCATACACTACCCACCATTGCGACCTGTACGCTCTCGTTGGTTGGCCCTCGCTTCATACTCATCGCCAAACCCACTGGCTAAAGGTTATCTACAAGTCTCTGCTAGGTAAAGCCCCACCTTATCTCAGCTCACTGGTCACCATAGCAGCACCCACTCGTAGCACGCGCTCCAGCAGGTATATCTCACTGGTCACCCCCAAAGCCAATTCCTCTTTTGGTCGTCTTTCCTTCCAGTTCTCTGCTGCCAATGACTGGAACGAACTGCAAAAATCACTGAAGCTGGAGACTCATATCTCCCTCACTAGCTTTAAGCACCAGCTGTCAGAGCAGCTCACAGATCACTGCACCTGTACATAGATGGGCTGTTTACAGATGGGCTATCTACCTCATCCACATACTGTTAGTTATTTATTTATCTTGCTCCTTTGCACCCCAGTATCTCTACTTGCACTTTCATATTCTGCACATCTACCATTCCAGTGTGTAATTGCTATATTGTAATTACTTTGCCAATATAGCCTATTTATTACCTTAACCTCCTTATCTTACCTCATTTGCACTCGCTGTACATACAGTGCCTTGCGAAAGTATTTGGCCCCCTTGAACTTTGCGACCTTTTGCCACATTTCAGGCTTCAAACATAAAGATATGAAACTGTATTTTTTTGTGACGAATCAACAACAAGTGGGACACAATCATGAAGTGGAACGACATTTATTGGATATTTCAAACTTTTTTAACAAATCAAAAACTGAAAAATTGGGCGTGCAAAATTATTCAGCCCCCTTAAGTTAATACTTTGTAGCGCCACCTTTTGCTGCGATTACAGCTGTAAGTCGCTTGGGGTATGTCTCTATCAGTTTTGCACATCGAGAGACTGAAATTTTTTCCCATTCCTCCTTGCAAAACAGCTCGAGCTCAGTGAGGTTGGATGGAGAGCATTTGTGAACAGCAGTTTTCAGTTCTTTCCACAGATTCTCGATTGGATTCAGGTCTGGACTTTGACTTGGCCATTCTAACACCTGGATATGTTTATTTTTGAACCATTCCATTGTAGATTTTGCTTTATGTTTTGGATCATTGTTTTGTTGGAAGACAAATCTCCGTCCCAGTCTCAGGTCTTTTGCAGACTCCATCCGGTTTTCTTCCAGAATGGTCCTGTATTTGGCTCCATCCATCTTCCCATCAATTTTAACCATCTTCCCTGTCCCTGCTGAAGAAAAGCAGGCCCAAACCATGATGCTGCCACCACCATGTTTGACAGTGGGGATGGTGTGTTCAGCTGTGTTGCTTTTACGCCAAACATAACATTTTGCATTGTTGCCAAAAAGTTCAATTTTGGTTTCATCTGACCAGAGCACCTTCTTCCACATGTTTGGTGTGTCTCCCAGGTGGCTTGTGGCAAACTTTAAACAACACTTTTTATGGATATCTTTAAGAAATGGCTTTCTTCTTGCCACTCTTCCATAAAGGCCAGATTTGTGCAATATACAACTGATTGTTGTCCTATGGACAGAGTCTCCCACCTCAGCTGTAGATCTCTGCAGTTCATCCAGAGTGATCATGGGCCTCTTGGCTGCATCTCTGATCAGTCTTCTCCTTGTATGAGCTGAAAGTTTAGAGGGACGGCCAGGTCTTGGTAGATTTGCAGTGGTCTGATACTCCTTCCATTTCAACATTTCAATATTATCGCTTGCACAGTGCTCCTTGGGATGTTTAAAGCTTGGGAAATCTTTTTGTATCCAAATCCGGCTTTAAACTTCTTCACAACAGTATCTCGGACCTGCCTGGTGTGTTCCTTGTTCTTCATGATGCTCTTTGCGCTTTTAACGGACCTCTGAGACTATCACAGTGCAGGTGCATTTATACGGAGACTTGATTACACACAGGTGGATTGTATTTATCATCATTAGTCATTTAGGTCAACATTGGATCATTCAGAGATCCTCACTGAGCTTCTGGAGAGAGTTTGCTGCACTGAAAGTAAAGGGGCTGAATAATTTTGCACGCCCAATTTTTCAGTTTTTGATTTGTTAAAAAAGTTTGAAATATCCAATAAATGTCGTTCCACTTCATGATTGTGTCCCACTTGTTGTTGATTCTTCACAAAAAATACAGTTTTATATCTTTATGTTTGAAGCCTGAAATGTGGCAAAAGGTCGCAAAGTTCAAGGGGGCCGAATACTTTCGCAAGGCACTGTAGACTTTTTGTTTTCTTTTGTTCTACTGTATTATTGACTGTATGTTTTGTTTATCCCATGTGTAACTTTGTGTTGTTGTGTGTGTCGAATTGCTATGCTTTATCTTGGCCAGGTCGCAGTTGCAAATGAGAACTTGTTCTCAACTTGTTCTCAACTAGTCTACCTAGTTAAATAAAGGTGAAATATATATATATATATATATATATATATATATATATTTTTAAATTGCCGTCAATTAGTCTAACAGTAGCTTCTAAAGCCATGACATCATTTTCTAGAATTTTCCAAGCTGTTTAAAGGCACAGTCAACTTCTGATCCACTGCAATTGTGATACAGTGAATTATAATGAAATAATCTGTAAACAATTGTTGGAAAAATGACTTGTGTCGTGCACAAAATAGATGTTCTAACCGACTTACCAAAACTATAGTTTATTTACAAGAAATTTGTGGAGTGGTTGAAAAACAAGTTTTAATGACTCCAATTTAAGTGTATGTAAACTTCCGACCTCAACTGTATATATATATATATATATATCTCTCTATCTATATCTCTCATAAGCTACAGTAGGCAACCAAGTAAAATGTCCAGTGGCACACTGACTCGCCTAATGATGAAGATGAAGCCATAGGTTACTCACGGTGATGGCCGATGCGCTTGTGGTCGCTTGTCGCAGTAGCCTATCTCAAGATGAGCTATGAAAAACAGTGTTGATGTGAGCAAAAAAAAAAAACTTTGTTTCTATTAGTTCTTCAGACTGTCTAGTCTTCTGTTTTCAGTGAGAGCCATTTGCTTTCCAAACTGTACATTTTTTTCCCCGCGATTGTATTTTGAAATTGGCAAAAACGCAAACCGATAGCTGCAACCAATCATAGAAATATAATCCATAGATGGCAGTTTCCGGTCAAGTCATGACTGGTATCCATTGCTAGTGTAGCCATGAGTTTTAACTGTCAAATTGCCAGGTTAAGAGGTTCCAAGACCACTTCTATGGATTATATGTCTATGGCCCCAACAAGCTGCATGTATGGTGCACATGCTGCCCAAACTGCGGCCAAACCAGACTGTAGGCAACTGCCAAAATAAAGGAAACACTTGCGTTAACGAGGGATGCAAAGTATATGTTATGGTGTGGGGTGCATTTTCCTGGCATGGTTTAGGTCCACTTGTAGAAGCAATGTCAAGGTGCATTGAAGCTGTTCTGGCAGCTCGTGGTGGCCCAACTCACTTTAAGAGACTTTATGTTGGTGTTTCCTTTATTTTGGCAGTTACCTTTATGTGCTTGTGATAAAACTTAATCCAGTTATTTAAAAAAAAAAAACTGTTGATCCCCTGTGGCGAAATGATGCTCTCTGGTATATTTTGAAATTTGAGAGATTTGATTGGATAAAAAATTATATAAAGAAAAACTTTTTTATTTTATTTAATTTTGTAATTTTTTTTGCCTCTTGGACTCCCTATGGGCTTGGGCCCCTGACAATTTACCAGCCACATTTATTATGCTGTTTTATTTGTATTTTTTCTTAATCAGTTACCCAATCAAGACAGGGCCTCACAAGTTACTCACGTGGGCACTCCACCTTCTCTCTTTCCACCATCTGACGATTAGCAGAGTAGCAGCAGGCTGTCTACACTCAAATCCTCCTGTGGTTGCAGGTTGCAGTGAAGAAAAGACTATATATATATATATATATATATATATATATATATATATATTAGTTTTTTTTTTTGCTTCCTCTTGGGTCCACCACTATGGGCCTGGGCACAGGGGCTTCAGCCCCAGTAAACCCCTGTTAGTACATTGTGACTGTATTACATATTAGACTTGTTGTTAGGGGATTGTACATTGTTGAATCCTAAAATCGTGATCACCTCTTAACTAATCTCATTAATCTATATCTCTGATTTGTAGGATGCATTTGTCGCATTCCATCCCGATCCTAATTTTGTCAGGAAGTTTCTGAAGCCGTTGCTGATTGGAGAGCTGGCAACGACAGAGCCCAGCCAGGACCATGGGAAAAACGTGAGGAGGCCCATCTTTATCTCTCTCCCTCTATAGCGTCACACCCATAACATACATCGTTGTAGGCTACATAATGAAACATATTGTGAAGCCTACAGCATCTCTCCCTCTGACATAGCATCACTCCCACTCTAACATACTGTAGGTTTAGGTAGGGACCCGGGGACCAACGTGAGGCCTGTCTTTCTCTGGCTGATAGGGAATTACATGCTTCTCAGACTGAATGCTGTGCAGAATGATACTTTCTACAATGTGTCAGAGTGTGGTAAGAGCAGGTGTGATGTCTAAATATCTCCATCCACAAGATTTACCTCCTAGAAAAGTAGTCTGTCATCTACTATAACTAGGGCACATTATACCAGCCTGTCTATGTGCCCAGATGCCCCTATAACTAGATCACATTATACCAGCCTGTCTATGTGCCCAGATGTCCCTATAACTAGGGCACATTATACCAGCCTGTCTATATGCCCAGATGCCCCTATAACTAGGGCACATTATACCAGCCTGTCTATATTCCCAGATGCCCCTATAACTAGGGCACATTATACCAGCCTGTCTATATGCCCAGATGCCCCTATAACTAGATCACATTATACCAGCCTGTCTATATGCCCAGATGTCCCTATAACTAGGGCACATTATACCAGCCTGTCTATATGCCCAGATGCCCCTATAACTAGGGCACATTATACCAGTCTGTCTATGTGCCCAGATATCCCACTGCCTGCTGTCTGTTTACCTATTCAGGAGTCTTACATCTTTCTGTTACTCCTATTTCCTTACTCATCATTTCTTCTTCTCTTCAGGTTTCTCTTCTCAATTTACACTGTCCTCATCCCCCTCCTGTCCTCCTCCTCCACTCCCTCAATTCATCATCCCTTTCAACATCATCCATCCTCTTGGTTCATCTACTTGGCTCTATCACAGTTTGTCTTTCTGCTATCTCCTCGCCTCCTGAAATCAAGGACAGATTAATTGAGATAGACTTCATACGTCTGTATTGATTATTGATCACCTCTAATCCATACAGGCAGTACTGGTACAGGACTTCCAGGCCCTGCGTGACCGTGTGGAGAGGGAGGGTCTCCTCCGTGCCCGCCCCCTGTTCTTCAGCCTCTACCTGGGCCACATCCTGCTACTAGAGGCCCTGGCTTTGGGCCTGCTCTGGGTCTGGGGGACCAGCTGGAGCCTCACACTGCTCTGTTCCCTCATGCTGGCCACATCTCAGGTACCATTACACTATTATTAGGGAGTACAAGAAGATATTTGACAGGCATAGGGATCTAAGGTTAGGGTTAGGTTTAGGATTAAGGTTAGAATTAGAGGATTAGGTTCGGGTTAGGATTAAGTTTAGGGGTGGTGAGGTTAGGTTATGGTGAGGGTTTATGTTAGCCATAGGGTTACCAAACCACCTTTCAGACACCGTTCAAATTCTGCCTTTCTTTTTCCCTCTCAGTCCCAGGCTGGCTGGCTGCAGCATGACTACGGCCACCTGTCAGTCTGCAAGACATCCAGCTGGAATCACGTACTGCACAAGTTTGTCATTGGACACCTAAAGGTAGGCTACTGGACAATGGTTGGACATTTGACAATACTGTTTCTTTATGCCGATCTTCTGCTACTCTTTGGTTAAGTTAACCGGACACAGTTTAAACCTAGTTCTAGACTGAAAACCATTCTCAATGGATAATCTCCTTTGAAAGTACAAGTTTAATCTGTGTTCATGGAAACGGTCCTTTTCACTTTCCTACATTCACCAGAGCAGTGTTACATTTCAAAGTTCACTGTTATACATTAGCCTTATTTTGTGTAGTGTCCAACAGGTGTAAGTTACAGTAACTGTAATTGTGTGTACCATTACTAAGTAACAGTAGCTGTGTGTTTCCAGGGTGCCTCTGCTAACTGGTGGAACCATCGTCACTTCCAGCACCACGCTAAGCCCAACGTGTTTAGTAAAGATCCTGATGTCAACTCACTGCATGTCTTCGTCCTGGGAGACAAACAGCCTGTAGAGGTAGTTATCACTATAATATATTTGTGTATGTGATCCTTGCAGGAACCAACAGCCTTAGTGCTTTATGACCCATCTGACTTCATGTCATATTTGCATAATAATCTAAATATTCATGAAATATTCAAATACCCATGTAATAGTTCATTAATTTAATGTAATATTCATGAAATACCCATGTAATATTCAAATACCCATGTAATAGCTCATTAATTTAATGTAATATTCATGAAATAACCATGTAATAATATCCATGTAAGGGTTTGTCTCAGTCGTGTTAAAACGGTATTAGTGTTTCTGTGTAAGATCCATCTGTCTCCTCGTCTCTGTCTATTGCAGTATGGTATAAAGAAGTTGAAGTACATGCCCTACCATCACCAACACCAGTACTTCTTCCTCAGTAAGTTGCTGAACACGTTTCATGGATTTCTGTATAGAATCACATCAACTTCCATTGAACACATCAAAGCAATGTGTGTAATACCAATGTTTTCCTTCTGTCTCTCAGTTGGACCTCCACTAGTTATTCCAGTGTTTTTCACCATCCAGATATTCCAGACCATGTTTTCACAACGGAACTGGGTGGTGAGATATCATACCAATTCAATTTAGACTTAATCCTCTTCCTTCCTATGTGGAACCCAAGGCTTCCATGAGAGAGAGAGAGAGAGAGGGAGAGACACCTGTAATTATATGACTATGCGAACACCTGGGGGCACTAAATCCTTGTTTGTTGCTCACTAAAGCTAGCGAGCAATAATATTGCACCACCAACAACACACTGACTGTACCATCAGAAATGTCTAGCTTCCTAATCAACAGTGATAATTGTTGCTTTGCTAGGAACCCCAGACGTGGTCATGTCTGTCCGTAATGCTTCCTAATCAACAGTGATAATTGTTGCTTTGCTAGGAACCCCAGATGTGATAATCTCTGTCCGTAATACCAATCTTTGTCTCCTGTGAAGGATCTGGCGTGGGCGATGACTTTCTACCTTCGCTTCTTCTGCTGTTACTATCCCTTCTTTGGTTTCTTTGGCTCCGTAGCATTGATCAGCTTCGTCAGGTAAAGTATGAAATGAGAGGGAGCTCAAAGATGAACTCATTCATTCGTTGTATTCAAACTATCTACAGTATTAGAAAACAACACAATGCTGTGCTTGATGTAATATAATATTGTGGCTGAATAATTATATTGTACTGTATATATAGGTTTTTGGAAAGCCACTGGTTTGTATGGGTGACCCAGATGAATCATCTTCCTATGGAGATAGATCACGAGAGACACCAGGACTGGCTCACCATGCAGGTAACATGTCATTACTAGACAACTGGGTCTTGTCTTGGAGTAGGAGGGCTGATCTAGGATCAGGTCCCCCCCCTGTCCATACATTCCTATTCATTATCATCTTAAAAGATTAAACTGATCCTAGAACAGCACTCCTACACTGAATCTTAGTGAATACAGGCCCTGGTGTGTTTTTTGGGGTTGTGCCATCTGCATTTGTATTTATTATGGATCCCCATTAGTTCCTGCCAAGGCAGCAGCTACTCTTCCTGGGGTTTATTATGGATCCCCATTAGTTCCTGCCAAGGAAGCAGATACTCTTCTTGGGGTTTATTATGGATCCCCATTAGTTCCTGCCAAGGTAGCAGCTATTCTTCCTGGGGTTTATTATGGATCCCCATTAGTTCCTGCCAAGGCAGCAGCTACTCTTCCTGGGGTTTATTATGGATCCCCATTAGTTCCTGCCAAGGTAGCAGCTACTCTTCCTGGGGTTTATTATGGATCCCCATTAGTTCCTGCCAAGGTAGCATTTAAAATATTACATGACATTATATTTCATAACACTTTACCCAATACATTTAGTGTGTTCCCTCATGCCACATCTATAGTTCTCCAGCAGAGGGAGCTATAACGTGTCTCTTTCTCTGGTCTTAGTTGAGTGCTACTTGCAACATTGAACAGTCAACCTTCAACGACTGGTTCAGTGGACACCTCAACTTTCAGATTGAACACCAGTAAGTGAAACAAATATCCCACCTTACTGTTGTCTGTCAAACAGTATATACTGTATTTATATGGTCATTTATAAAGTCATTCAGATGCTAAAGTAGGTTATAGTTTAGGCAGTATTCAGCTTTATTTGATCTTAAATATAACTTAAGTTGTTTGTACTAATTACTTGTACTAATGAATTATGAATAGTGTTTAGATACAACATTTATACAATCCTACTCAGAAACTGAGGTTTCTCTGAGAAACTCTAATACCCTTTCTCTCTCACCCCCCCCCCCCCCTCTCTCTGCCTCTCTTTCTCTACCCCCACTCTCTCTCTGCCTCTCTTTCTCTGCCTCTCTTTCTCTGCCTCTCTTTCTCTACCCCCACTCTCTCTCTGCCTCTCTTTCTCTACCCCCACTCTCTCTCTCTGCCTCTCTTTCTCTACCCCCACTCTCTCTCTGCCTCTCTTTCTCCGTCTCTCAGTCTGTTTCCTACCATGCCCCGTCATAACTACCACATGGTGGCTCCTCTGGTCCGTGCTTTGTGTGAGAAACATGGACTTCCCTATCAGGTCAAGACTTTGCAGAAAGCCATCATTGATGTTGTCGGGTAAGTGGTAACATCACACATACCACTACTTATCCACGGGTATGCAATAGTTTCAGACAAATAGCTACTCAGTTTAAAAAAATAAAATATAAACATATTTTAATGAATACTTGTATAGTGCTATTCCTCTGGGAATAGATTGTACATCATAAGGTGATACCTGCTGCTCTCAGTCTCCTATGTGATTTACCTGGTTCTTTATCCACCTCTGTTCTTCTCCAGGTCTCTGAAGAAGTCAGGGGATCTGTGGCTGGATGCGTATCTCCATAAATAAATCCCTTCCTGACTCTGGACGGGATTTAATCCATCGCAGATTAACCACCTGCGAACAGAGATAGTTTCCCCAGACGTTTGTGTCGGATGCTGTATTTTGTTGTGACGTAATTGTTTTAATCATTTTTTGGACCCCAGGAAGAGTAGCTGCTGTCTAATGGGGGATCCAAAGCAACAAATCAGGGTTTATATTAGGGCTTTCAGAGTTAATCAGTTAACTTTTTAAAATGTTAGTGCATACATTTTTTTTTTTTTTAATCGCATTGTCTGAAAGTGTTGAATACACTGAAAATATCCAAAACACATCATGTATACAACTAAAATCTATAATGCCATGTAAAAATAAATTGAGGTTAAATAAAGTTTGCTTTCTCAGTTTACCTAATTTTGCTAACATTTTCTTTAGAAAACGTTTTGGTATGAAAAATCTTAAATTACAGCTCACGTTGAGCAAATTAGCAAATCCTGCTAGTTAACTCGATTTGAAAAAAATGCAATTGTTTGATAGCCTTATTAGTTGGTGTTGGTTTTCTTTTATGGCATTTCAAGCATTATCCACTGGGCTTGCTGCAGGCAGAAAACCCTAGGAAATGCTCTTTAATTGACACAAGCTGTCTCCAATCAATCGTTCAATGTCTGGTTGTATGTGAGTGTTTTGGGGGGGGTCTCTTAAACTAGGGGAGGCGCAGCATACGAAACGTAATCGCACTAAGCCTATTAATTTAGCATGGACGACTATTTGTAGATCAGCGATTAAAAAAAAAAAAAATTTTTACCTCACTTTGCTTAAACTGATCCCCTCTAACAGACTCTGTACCTGATCATCGGAGGTTTAGAAAACATTCAGTGTTATTAACAACAATTAGAACAGTTAAAAGGGAGAGATTATGAATCCAACAAGAAAATATATAAAAATGTAAAACCATAATATAGTTAGTTATATATAAGCGCGGCGCCAATACACTGGTGGGACGCTTTGGAGATGACAACAATATATTCTGCACAATCTGCAATTTAGCATTTAGATTATAATACGGTAAGACAAGATACACAGCCTTCTGAAAGGAAATAAACACCTTACGCTTTCTCAGAAGAATGCTTCTATGCAAGACATTTTAGCTAGACAGCGGGTGGTGAAGGATGTAGAGAAACGGTCTCATCCTTACAGAACAAGAACCTCAACAACATTTCACAAAGTATTTGTTGTCTGTTCTTAACATATGAGTATGATAAGTCTACATTTTCTGATATAAAAATGCCTGTTTTCATTTGCTACAGAAATAACCCAACTTCGCTGACTCTATGACCTCAGTATTTGAAGAGAGATGCTTTTCACAGCTTAATAAAGAGGTCAGGTAGGGTACTAAGGGGGGTAACATAAACAATGTCTAATTGCTGACACGCAAAATAAATGTTTGGAAAACAAATTGGTACGTGGATGAAGGTTATGCTTAGGCAAATAAACTATAAATGGCTACAATTTACACTTTTGTTTGTTATTTAATGGAATGTATTTATACATTTTTGCAAATGTATAAAATATTAAACTGAAATATATTTAAATACAGTACAAAGTTTGGACACACCTACACATTAAAGGGTTCTTCTGCATGATAGAATAATAGTGAAGACGTCAAAACTATGAAATAACACACATGGAATCATGTAGTAACCAAAAAAAAGTGTTAAGCAAATCATAATATATTTTATATTTGAGATTCTTCAAAGAAGCTACCCTTTGCCTTGATGACAGCTTTGCACACTCTTTGAATTCTCTCAACCAGCTTCATGAGGTAGTCACCTGGAATGCATTTCAATTAACAGGTGTGCCTTAAAAGTTTATTTGTGGAATTTATTTCCTTCTTAATGCCAATCAGTTGGTATATAAAAGGCAGAACTATTTGTTAAAATACCAAGTCCATATTATGGCAAAACAGCTCAAATATGCAAAGAGAAACGACAGTCCATCATTACTTTAAGACATGAAGATCAGTCAATACAGAACATTTCCAGAACTTTGAAAGTTTCTTCAAGTGCAGTCGCAAAAATCATCAAACGCTATTATGAAACTGGATCTCATGAGGACCGCCACAGGAAAGGAGGACCCAGAGTTACCTCTGCTGCAGAGGATAAGTTCATTGAGGCAAGAGACCCAGTATTTATTATATATATTTTCTACCTTTATTTAACTAGGAAAGTCAGTTTAGAACAAATTCTTATTTTCAATGACGGCCTACCGGGGAACAGTGGGTTAACTGCCTTGTTCAGGGGAACAGTGGGTTAACTGCCTTGTTCAGAGGAACAGTGGGTTAACTGCCTTGTTCAGGGGAACAGTGGGTTAACTGCCTTGTTCAGAGGAACAGTGGGTTAACTGCCTTGTTCAGAGGAACAGTGGGTTAACTGCCTTGTTCAGGGGAACAGTGGGTTAACTGCCTTGTTCAGGGGAACAGTGGGTTAACTGCCTTGTTCAGAGGAACAGTGGGTTAACTACCTTGTTCAGGGGAACAGTGTTTTTTTTTTTTTTACCTTTATTTAACTAGGCAAGTCAGTTAAGAACAAATTCTTATTTACAATAACGGCCTAGGAACAGTGGGTTAACTGCCTGTTCAGGGGCAGAACAACAGATTTTTACCTTGTCAGCTCGGTGATTTGAACTTGAAACCTTGCTAGTCCAATGCTCTAACCACTAGGCTACCCTGCCGCCCCGTGAGTATGAGGCAAAGGGTGACTACTTTGTAAAATCTTGAAATTTTAAATATATTTTGATTTGTTTAACACTTTTTTTTGGTTACTACATGATTCCAACTGTGTTATTTCATAGTGTTGATGTCTTCACTATTATTCTACAATGTAGAAAATAGTACAAATAAAGAAAAACCTTGAATGAGTAGGTGTGTCCAAACTTTTGACTGGTACTGTACGTAGTGCTCTAGTATAGGTATTCAGACACAAGACAGTATGTCCCATTTCTGCTACCACCATTAACCATATCAAACCATATCAATTAACCATATCAATGAACCATATCAAACCATATCAATTAACCATATCGATTAACCATATCAATTAACCATATCAAAAGAGGTTTAAGATTCAAGACCTGAGGATAACAATTGTTTTACAAAGATATTTATTACACAATTGTAATTTTATTGAGTAAATGTTTACAGTAGTTATGCACATGATACAAACTATTCCTTATACATTTTTAATGACATGGTTTTAAAAACAACTAGAAATTGTAATTTTTACAACAAGAAAATAAGTTTTAAAAAAAATGCACAGACTAGTGTTGAAAATGTAGTCTAGTGTAGCAATACTGTATTATAGTTGTGGGATAGTAGCCTTTAAACAGGAGAAGTATTGACTATAGCCCAGCGGTAGTAGTACCTGGTCCCATATCTGTTTGTACAGTCTTGGTAACTCATGTATTTACATGTATATGGTCAGTGCTAGGTGTGTCTCAGCTGTTGTGATCAAGTGGCCAGTAAAATGTGTGATCATTCTGGGCAGGGTCAGGCTGTGTTCATCCTCCACCTGTCAGGTCAGTGTGGTTGGCGTTGGTTGTGGTGAGGTCACTTTGGTCAGTGTTGGTTGTGGTCAGATTATTGATGGTTGTGATCAGTCCTGGTTATGGTCAGAGGTAAAAGTCAGTGTTGGTTGTGGTCATTCTCCTCCACCGACCAGGTCAGTGGATATGGTCAGTGGTGGCTGGTTGCGGTCAGTGGAGGCTGGTTGTGGTCAGTGGTGGCTGGTTATGATCAGTGGAGGCCGCTTGTGGTCAGTGGTGGCTGGTTGTGGTCAGTGGAGGCTGGTTGTGGTCAGTGGAGGCTGGTTGTGGTCAGTGGTGGCTGGTTATGATCAGTGGAGGCCGCTTGTGGTCAGTGGTGGCTGGTTGTGGTCAGTGGAGGCTGGTTGTGGTCAGTGGTGGCTGGTTATGATCAGTGGAGGCCGCTTGTGGTCAGTGGTGGCTGGTTGCGGTCAGTGGAGGCTGGTTGTGGTCAGTGGAGGCCGCTTGTGGTCAGTGGTGGCTGGTTGTGGTCAGTGGAGGCTGGTTGTGGTCAGTGGAGGCTGGTTGTGGCCAACGGAGGCCGGTTGTGGTCAGTGGTGGCTGGTTATGATCAGTGAAGGCCGGTTGTGGTCAGTGGAGGCCGGCTGTGGTCAGTGGGGGCTGGTTGTGATCAGTGGAGGCTGGTTGTGGTCAGTGGAGGCTGGTGGCTGGTTGTGGTCAGTGGTGGCTGGTTGTGGTTGTGGTCAGTGGTGGCTGGTTGTGGTCAGTGGAGGCTGGTTGTGGTCAGTGGAGGCTGGTTGTGGCCAACGGAGGCCGGTTGTGGTCAGTGGTGGCTGGTTATGATCAGTGAAGGCCGGTTGTGGTCAGTGGAGGCCGGCTGTGGTCAGTGGGGGCTGGTTGTGATCAGTGGAGGCTGGTTGTGGTCAGTGGAGGCTGGTTGTGGTTGTGGTCAGTGGAGGCTGGTTGTGGTCAGTGGAGGCTGGTTGTGGTCAGTGGTGGCTGGTTGTGGTTGTGGTCAGTGGAGGCTGGTTGTGGTCAGTGGAGGCTGGTTGTGGTCAGTGGAGGCTGGTTCTAGGTCAGTGGTGACTGGTTGTGGTCAGTGGTGCTGGTTGAGGTCAGTGGAGGCTGGTTTTGGTCAGTGGAGGCCGGCTGTGGTCAGTGGGGGCTGGTTGTGATCAGTGGAGGCTGGTTGTGGTCAGTGGAGGCTGGTGGCTGGTTGTGGTCAGTGGTGGCTGGTTGTGGTTGTGGTCAGTGGTGGCTGGTTGTGGTCAGTGGAGGCTGGTTGTGGTCAGTGGAGGCTGGTTGTGGCCAACGGAGGCCGGTTGTGGTCAGTGGTGGCTGGTTATGATCAGTGAAGGCCGGTTGTGGTCAGTGGAGGCCGGCTGTGGTCAGTGGGGGCTGGTTGTGATCAGTGGAGGCTGGTTGTGGTCAGTGGAGGCTGGTTGTGGTTGTGGTCAGTGGAGGCTGGTTGTGGTCAGTGGAGGCTGGTTGTGGTCAGTGGTGGCTGGTTGTGGTTGTGGTCAGTGGAGGCTGGTTGTGGTCAGTGGAGGCTGGTTGTGGTCAGTGGAGGCTGGTTCTAGGTCAGTGGTGACTGGTTGTGGTCAGTGGTGCTGGTTGAGGTCAGTGGAGGCTGGTTTTGGTCAGTGGAGGCTGGTTCTAGGTCAGTGGAGGCTGGTTGTGGTCAGTGGTAACTGGCCGGTTGTGGTCAGTGGCGGCTGGTTGTGGTCATTGGTGGCTGGTGGCTGGTTGTGGTCAGTGGTAGCTAGTTGTGGTCAGTGGTGGCTAGTTGTGGTCAGTGGAGGCTGGTTGTGGTCAGTGGAGTCTGGTTGTGGTCAGTGGAGGCTGGTGACTGGTTGTGGTCAGTGGTGGCTGGTTGTGGTCAGTGGAGGCTGGTTGTGGTCAGTGGAGGCTGGTGACTGGTTGTGGTCAGTGGTGACTGGTTGTGGTCAGTGGTGGCTGGTTGTGGTCAGTGGTGGCTGGTTGTGGTCAGTGGAGGCTGGTTGTGGTCAGTGGAGGCTGGTTGTGGTCAGTGGTGGCTGGTGGCTGGTTGTGGTTAGTAGTGACCGGTTGTGGTCAGTGGAGGCTGGTTGTGGTCAGTGGAGGCTGGTTGTGGTCAGTGGAGGCTGGTTGTGGTCAGTGGAGGCTGGTTGTGGTCAGTGGTGGCTGGTTGTGGTCAGTGGTGGCTGGAGGCTGGTTGTGGTCAGTGGAGGCTGGTTGTGGTCAGTGGAGGCTGCTTGTGTCATTCTGGGTATGACCCTCATGGTCAGGCTGTGTTCATGTTCATTCTCAACAGGTTGCTGTGACAGGTTTTTGGATCAGGACAGGTTATATTGGTTGTAGTGGTCAGTAGTGGTTGTGGTCAGTAGTGGCTGTGGTCAGTAGTGGTGGTTGTGGTCAGTAGTGGTGGTTGTGGTCAGTAGTGGTGGTGGTGGTCAGTAGTGGTTGTGGTCAATAGTGGTTGTGGTCAATAGTGGTTGTGGTCAGTAGTGGTGGTGGTCAGTAGTGGTTGTGGTTAGGTTATGGTCATCTGTCTTGGTATGAACCTCATTGCCAGACTGTGTTCATCCTCCACAGGTTGCTGTGACAGGTTGTTTGTCTGCCTGATGCTGCTCAGTGTGTTGCCATGACGAGGACACACCGTGTACCGCGACAACAGCGTCACCAGGACAGCCTTCATCATCATCATGGCAATGTGTTTACCCACACAGGAGCGGGGGCCACAGCCGAACGGCTGGAAGAAACGACTGGGCACCTGATGGAAAAAAGGAGAGGTCAAACATAGCCTGGTACCAGATCGTTTTGTGCTGTCTTGCAAACTCCTACGGTCGTTATAATGTTCGGCATGAATCAATGGAGTTAGCAAGACAACACAAACAGATCTGGAACCAGGTAAACCACATGCTACTTCTGAATAATTTCACAGACCTGTCCATCAATTATGACAACAGTTTGCAATGCAATGCTTTTAAGCAATTAGGACCACCCCAACTCTCACTTACAGTTTTGTCAAAGTTTTCCAAGCTGAATTCGTTGGGTTTGGGGAAGAACTCAGTTTTGTGCATGAGCCCTATGTTGAGGATGATGTTGGTTCCCTTGGAAACCTTGGTCCCATCGATGACGTCATCTTCCAGCGCCTTCCTCATGGTGAAGTCTACCACAGGATGGAACCTCATGGACTCATTGATAAAACTCTCCAGCACTCTGAAGTTCTGGAAGTCAACTGTCATTACATCATTCTCTCCTGTGGATAGAAGTGAACATGAGATTGTCAGCACGGTGTGCCTAAAAGATATCATTTGTCATCCGTGAGATATTTGTCTCAATTATTAGTCAAGGGTGGCTCAGAGAGCAAGAGTATGGTGCCAGCAAGATTGTGGGTCCCGCAGAGATCATTAACACATACTAAAAATAGATGCACTCACTGTACTGTAAGTTGCTGTCGCTTTGGATAAAATCGTCTGCTATGTGGCATATATTATATATTATTAGAAATTCCACCTAACTGTTGAAACCCCCTTTATTTGAAAGGTGTGAGCATAGTCACCCATGAGAGTGCTGATCTCCTCTACAATCCTCATCTCCACCTCAGGGTTCTGCTTCAGCAGCATGAGCATGAAGAACAGACTGATGGACAGAGTGTCTGGGGCTGCTATCACCATCTCCAACACACACTGTCTCACGTCGTCCGCTGACAGCTCTCCATGGTTCTGGTCAACACACACACACACACACACACACCGAGAGAGTATAAGATCGACAGGTTTCTCTTAGTGACACCCTATACAATGATATGATTTACATAAATCAGCAGAACAGACCTGGGCGAAGATGAGTTCTGAGGTGAAGTCAATATCATCATCCAGTTTTTCAGCTTCACTGATAATTCTTCTTTTGGTTTCGATAAGGCTTTCCATCACGTCCTGTAGCTCCTTGCTAGAGACAAGACGTCAAAACACTTGATTAAACTACACACCTTCTACAAAACTACTACACACCTTCATTTACGCAACCCCCCCCTCCGACGAGTGACCATCACCAGTGACCATCACCAATCACCACATAGAGACTTTAAGTGCACGTGTGAACTTACGCTGCTTGTTGATGCCTCTTGTACATCCATCCACATTTGAAGAAGATATCAGGCTTGATCAGAACCGTTTGCCAGGTGTCAAAGTAGTGTTGAATCTTCAATAGCAGCTCTTTCTCTGAGTTACATAAAGTACAAGGCACACAGTCAAAGCTTGGCATAATTCAATGTGTTAAGGATGTCCATTTACATTACATTGACAGTAGTGAGTCATTTAGCAGACTCTTATCCAGAGCTACTTACAGTATTGAGTAGTTTAACAGACTCTCTTATCCAGAGAGAGTTACAGTAGTGAGTCGTTTAGCAGACTCTTATCCAGAGCTACTTACAGTAGTGAGTAATTTAACAGACTCTTACCCAGAGGTACTTACAGTAGTGAGTCATTTAACATACTCTCTTATCCTGAGCCACTAACAGTTAATGTATTCATCTTAACATAGCCAGGTGGGACAACCACATATCACAGTTATAGTATGTACACTTTTCCTCAATAAAGTAGCTATCAGCAGTCAGAACTAGTAAAGGGGTGGGGGGGATTGATGTGAGAAGGGGGGGGGGGGTGATATTATTTAAGTTACTCTTTGAAGAGGTAGGGTTTCAGATGTTTCTGGAAGATGGGCAGGGACTCTGCTGTCCTAGCTTCAGGGGGAAGCTGATTCCACCATTGGGGTGCCAGGACAGAGAACAGACGTCCCCACATGCATGCAGGCACACCCACACAGACAAAACCCCTCCCCCGCACACACACACACACACACCCTGCCACTGACCGTTGAGAGGCACCCTGAGGAACAGTTTGTTAGAAATGTCCACTACGATGCATCTCAGCAGGTTGAGAACATCTACGTGTCCAGAGGGGTCAGTCATCTCCTGCAGACGCTCCAGGTGCCTGTCTGTTGCACTCACACAGATCCCTACTGTCCGCTGCAGACCAGGCCCTGTCAGAGCTGACACACACAACACCAAGGATGGGCTCAATTCCATTTCAATTCAGACAATTCAGTAAGAATTCCATTGAGTGAATTGAAATCACCCTATACAATTAATAAAAATGGGCACCGGACTATTTTACATGAAATAGTACCCGCAAAACACCAGTCTCAACGTCAACAGTGAAGAGGCGACTCCAGGATGCTGGCCTTCTAGGCAGAGTTGCAAAGAAAAAGCCATATCTCAGACTGGCCATTAAAAATAAAAGATTACGATGGGCAAAAGAACACAGCCACTAGACAGAGTAACTGTCTAGAAGGCCAGCATCCTGGAGTCGCCTCTTCACGGTTGAAGTTGAGGCTGATGTTTTGCGGGTACTTTTTAATGAAGCTGCCAGTTGAGGACTTGTGAGGCGTCTGTTTCTCAAACTAGACACTCTAATGTACTTGTCCTCTAATGTACTTGTCCTCTTGTCCTCACATGTAATAGCCTTCATTTTTCAAAACAAGAAAAGACTGAAGATTTTCAGAAGAAAGTTATTTGTTTTTTGATATTTTGAGCCTGTAATCGAACCCACAAATGCTGATGCTCCAGATACTCAACTAGTCTAAAGAAGGACAGTTTTATTGCTTCTTTAATCAGAACAACAGTTTTCAGCTGTGCTAACGTAATTGTAAAAGGGTTTTCTATTGATAAATCAGCCTTTTAAAATGATAAACTTGGATTAGCTAACACAACGTGCCATTGGACCACAGGAGTGATGGTTGCTGATAATGGGCCTCTGTACTCCTATGTAGATATTCCATTTTAAAAAATCTGCCGTTTCCAGCTACAATAGTAAATTACAACATTAACAATGTCTACACTGTATTTCTGATCAATTTGATGTTATGTTAATAGACAAAAAATGTGCTTTTCTTTCAAAAACAAGGACATTTCTAAGTGACCCCAAACTTTTGAACGGTAGAGTATCGACTAACCTGTACCACCACACATTAACTCTGTACCGGTACCCCCTGTATATAGCCTCCACATTGACTCTGTACTGGTACCCCCTGTATATAGCCTCCACATTGACTCTGTACCGGTACCCCCTGTATATAGCCTCCACATTAACTCTGTACCGGTACACCCTGTATATAGCCTCCACATTGACTCTGTACCGTAATACCCTGTATATAGCCTCCACATTGACTCTGTACCGGTACCCCCTGTATATATCCTCCACATTGACTCAGTACTGGTACCCCCTGTATATAGCCTCCACATTGACTCTGTACCGGTACACCCTGTATATAGCCTCCACATTGACTCTGTACCGGTACCCCCCCTGTATATAGCCTCCACATTGACTCTGTACCGGTACCCCCCCTGTATACAGCCTCCACATTGACTCTGTACCGGTACCCCCTGTATATAGCCTCCACATTGACTCTGTACCGGTACCCCCTGTATATAGCCTCCACATTGACTCTGTACTGGTACCCCCTGCATACAGCCTTGTTATTGTTATTTTATTGTGTTATTTTTATTACTTTTTACTTTAGTTTATTTGGTAAATATTTTCTTAACTCTTTCTTGAACTGCATTGTTGGTTAAGGGCTTGTAAGTAAGTATTTCACGGTAAGGTCTGTTGTAATTCAGCGCATATGACAAAGACAATATGATTTGATTTTTAAATGGAATTGATCCCAACCCTGTATCAGACCAGAACATAACTTAATTTGACATCTAGTAAGAGTGAGTAAAATGTTAGTGAGTTAGATAATCATGTAATAAATAAACTTCAAGTCTCTGTCGTATACCTTTCGCAAAATATGTCCTCATTTTTTTCCAGAGTGGGATGTCACTGTTGAAGATGATACCTCTCCCGTCCATCCCGATACACTGCAGTCCTCGTTTACTGGCGAACCGGGCTGTGTAGTGGGCACTCTTCAGGACATGGTAGACAGCAGAGGACCTGCAGCGAGAGTGAGAGACCAAGAGTGTCATAAATAGAGAGTCTCAAACGAGTAGTGCTGATCTTGGATCCGTTTTGACTTTTTCAATGATAATGAACGGACATGGGAGGTAGAGGATCTTAGATCTACTCTGAGACGCTTGATGAATATCACCCCCTACCCCCACCGAACTGAATGAGTGGAGTATTTTCCAATTCCATTTCAACAGAACTTACTTGCTAAGAATGAGAGTCTCTTCTCCGTTGATCCAGACCCGAACCATACTCCCATATCTCTTGTTGTAATAGTTACAAGCTGTTCCTATCCCGCTCCAGATGAACCGAGAGTAGGACAGGATTGGACCCAGACCAGCCCAGAAGAAAGGACCTGCCATAGAGGCACGTACAGTAGAGACGCAGGTTAGGACAGGATTGGACCCAGACCAGCCCAGAAGAAAGGACCTGCCATAGAGGCACGTACAGTAGAGACGCAGGTTAGTACAGGATTGCTACTTGCCACTGTTTTACAGTAATAACTGTTATATTAGATGCATAGCCAAGGTCTTTCTAGTGAACTATTGGCTGTCAACTTTTATATGAGATATTAGAGATACAATTCCAAAATGTATTAAACCCCCCCCCCCGTAGACACATTCACACATCATTCATACATCATTGGTCTTACCTGGTATGTGTGAGGCGTTAGTGAGGCACCAGGCCGTGATGAGCAGGAGACAGAGCAGCAGCAGCAGGACTCCAGACACGCTAGTGTCATCCACTATACTGGTAGCCATTACAGTGAGGAGGTCTGGAGGCTGCTGTGTTATGATGACAGCTGGAGCACTCTGCTATTTATTACTCTCCTTCCAAGTTTTATCTCCCCCCCCCCCCAGGGAAAAAGGTCTTCTGACTTACTTCAAGGAGACAACCTGGTTAAATATTTTAAAAAGTAAAAACATGTCCCACTGATTATAGAGTAGACCTGGTCTCTCAAGTATGACCGTAGGTCTTTCATTGTGATTGCAACAGGCTCACTTATCCTTCAAAAAGAAAGCGAACCACCGTATAATTCATCATCTGAAGAAAGAAAGAACATCTGCTAACCATGTGTGTATGTGACAAATAAAACATTTGATTTGATTTGCACCTCACCGAAGTAGTTGTCGCTTATCTATTGGGACAGCCGAAGAAAAAAGGCTTCTGAGAGTTTACGGTGTATGTATTGAATCACCCTGAATTTCCAGAATCAAATTACACCCAATGTAGTGGACACTTAATTTTTTTTTTTTTTTTTTACCAGAACCCCATAGGTCCTGGTTAAAAGTAGTGCACTAAATAGGGAATAGGGTGCTATAGGTCCTGGTTAAAAGTAGTGCACTAAATAGGGAATAGGGTGCTATAGGTCCTGGTTAAAAGTAGTGCACTAAATAGGGAATAGGGTGCTATAGGTCCTGGTTAAAAGTAGTGCACTAAATAGGGAATAGGGTGCTATAGGTCCTGGTTAAAAGTAGTGCACTAAATAGGGAATAGGGTGCTATAGGTCCTGGTTAAAAGTAGTGCACTAAATAGGGAATAGGGTGCCATTTGGGACGTAGACATTGCGAATCAAATTGTCAAAACAAAAGCCTTAAACTCCGTGACAACCCTTGCTCTCTTTTCATCCCCTTTTAAATATTTCTCCTGTCCTTGTCCTATGGGGTTGGTACAACAGGTGAACACGGTAACCATAACACAACCAACGAAAGCTTTTTAAGTTGACCAGTTGTACTATTTGCTATGTACAGTTCCAGATGTCTTACCAAGGCTAGAGTTTAGTAAATTAGACATCAAAGATGTTAGAACCTTCTGAAACCAGAGGGGAAGGCTGAGGTGTCTGTCATTTTATCAGAATGTACTAATGCTGTTGTTTCTTTATCTATCGGAGAAACTGGGTCATCTTTGTTCTCGTCATCGTCCCCTCTAGAAGACACGGTTTGTTTGCTGTAACATTGTATAATACAGAATTCTTTTTTTTTATGTTTAAAATCGTACAAATTTCAATGATATTCTGTTATAGGCCTCTTTTCAAGAATATCCCTCTTGGCACTTCTTGTTCCTCAGAGAGAAAACAATTCCCTCTAGTTAATTAGAACATACAGACAAAAAGTTCCCCCTTATATATAGAATTGTCATTATGTAGGAAAAGGATAATACCCACCGTTCTCATCCTGGACTGCCCCAGAGTAGTCTGCCGCTAGCCTGGCTACAGTTTGTGTCCGTCTCCTGTGTAGCCACTGCTGTGCCCCTTGTTTCTGCTCCTGGTTGGTTTTAAAGATGATCAGTATTCTTTTATCTGATAAATCACAGGCATCCAAGCTGTTGAATATCAACTTACCGGTTGCTTGGTTACACTACCAATTTAGGCCCTCAAGTGCCCGTTAAATGCATGAACCTCTCACCAAAAAGACTGCCAAAGCAAAACAATAGAGCTATAGTGAAGGGCCTTGGCTACCTTTTAACTGGAAAAGTTGAACACAAAAAAAAAGACTTCATTTTGGAGATTATAGAGTAGACCTGGTCTCTCAAGTATGACCGTAGGTCTTTCATTTTGATTGAAACAGGCTCACTTAACCAATCAAAAAGAAAGCGAACCACCGTACAATTCATCATCTGAAGAAAGAAATAATATTAAACAGGTCAGACTGACCCAGCTAATTTGAGGATAAGAATAGGGCTTTTATATAGCAAATTTACAACAGAATAAATGTTAATACATTTGCCCCTGTCTGTCAATAAGTTGGAGAAGGGAAAGACCTAGTCAGTTATACAACTGAATGCATCTTGAACCCAAACCCTGTGGGTCAGAAAGGTGCAGGGGGTGTCTTTCAGCACCCAGAGAACATTGGGTTAACTACAGAACTACAGATTTTTTACCTTGTCAGCTCCGGGATTTGATCCAGCAACCTTTCAGTTACAGGCCCCAATGCTCTAACCACTAGGCTACCTGCCGCCCTTAGATGTTGATAGTTACTCAGCGGTGATATACAAGCTATATACAGCAGGGCACAGAGACAGTCAATTGAAAGTAAAACACAGTTAAACAGAGAGCGAGAGAGACAGAGAAATCCATGTAGTCTAACCTGCAGGGTCATTCCAGTTCACTCCCTCTGAATGCCTGATTCTGTCACTGATTAAGACATGGTCTTAATGATGCTGGAGGCTTTTGTGTCATGGCCAGACATGGCACAATGGTGGAGAGGGAAAAGGTATTTGGCATCTTCCTGGTTGCCATAGAGACTAGGCATCAACTTAGAGAGGGCTTCTTGAGAGAATACACTTAAGAATGTTCCTATAGTTCTTGGCCCGTATTCACAAAACTTCTCAAAGGTAGGAGTGCTGATATAATCGTATTTAATATAATCTGAGGCTAAATTGATCATATCACATGTCATATTTTGTGATATAACAAAATAGAACTTCTACAATCCATAACCAAATTGCTTCAGAAGATAGTCATTTTTTTCACAACTTGTTTCTATTACTTTCTAGCATGTCAAGCTAACTTACAGAGTAGCTATAGCTAACTAGCCAGCTAGCTTTCTAGCCGTTCACCTTACATTGTTTAGCTTAGTAGCTAGCTGGTTGATGTTTTCCTTTGGTTACCAGAGCAGATGAAATCAACATTCACCTCCACAATTGCTGTTTACATTGATATCCATGCTGAATGAAGGAGTTATGGGACCTCATTGGCACCCTTAACTTTTTCACTTAATTTAAGAGGGAAAATTCACATCTAAATGCTTTGTGCAACTGACTTAGAGTTAAGGAAACTTTAAGGGAAAAGATAAGAGGAAAATGAACTTACGGTGTTTTATGCAACCTGGGCCATGATCCCGTATTGATGTCACTTTTTAAATCCACTTCAATCCGTGTTGATGAAGGGGAGGAGACATGTTAAAGAAGGATTTTTAAGCCTTGAGAAAGTTGAGACATGGATTGTGGTGGGGGTGGGGGGGTGGCATTCAGAGGGTGAATGGACAAGACAAAAGATTTAAGTGCTTTTGAACAGGGTATGGTAGTAGGTGCCAGGTGCACTGTTTTTTCACGGTCAACAGTTTCCTGTGTGTATCAAGAATGGTCCACCATCCAAGGGACATCCAAACAACTTGACACAACTGTGGGAAGCATTGGAGTCAACATGGGACAGTATTCCTGTGGAACGCTTTCGACAACAGAGTCCATGCCCTGACAAATTGAGGCTGTTCAGAGGGCAAAAAAGTGGGTGGGTGCAACTCAATATTAGGAAGGTGTTCCTAATGTTTTGTACATTCAGTGTAGCATACTAGACAACACAAATCATCTAAAAACACTGAGAAGGTGTTCCTAATGTTTTGTACATTCAGTGTAGCATACTAGACAACACAAATCATCTAAAAACACTGAGAAGGTGTTCAAATACAGCAAACACGTGTTCCAACCATTACTATGAGCCGTCCTTCCATCACCAGCCTCCACTGATATATATCACACCTCCAGGCTGTGTAAAGGCTATTTGACCAAGAAGGAGAGTGATGGAGTGCTGCATCAGATGACCTGGCCTCCACAATCACCCAATCTAAACCCAATTTAGATGGTTTGGGATAAGTTGGATCACAGAGTGAAGGAAAAGCCGCCAACAAGTGCTCAGCATATGTGGGAACTCCTTCAAGAATGTTGGAAAAGCATTCCAGGTAAAGCTGGTTGAGAGAATGCAATGAGTGTGCAAAGCTGTCATCAAGGCAAAGGGTGACTACTTTGAAGAATCTAAAATCTAAAATATATTCTGACACTTTTTTGGGGTTACTCCATGATTACATATGTGTTATTTCACAGTTTTGATGTCTTCACTATTATTCTACGGTGTAGAACATAGTAAAAATTAAGAAAACCCCTTGAATGAGTAGGTCTGTCCAAACTTTTGACTGATATTGTATATACAGTATCTTGGGAAAGTATTCAGACCCCTTTGAGTTTTTCACATTTTGTTAGGTTACAGCTTTTTCTAAAATTGATTAAATCGTTTTCTTTCCTCATCAATCTACACACAATACCCCATAATTTATTTTTTATTTTTTTTATTTTACCTTTATTTAACCAGGTAGGCAAGTTGAGAACAAGTTCTCATTTACAATTGCGACCTGGCCAAGATAAAGCAAAGCAGTTCGACAGATACAACAACACAGAGTTACACATGGAGTAAAACAAACATACAGTCAATAATAAAGTATAAACAAGTCTATATACAATGTGAGCAAATGAGGTGAGAAGGGAGGTAAAGGCAAAAAAAGGCCTTGGTGGCAAGGTAAATACAATATAGCAAGTAAAACACTGGAATGGTAGTTTTGCAATGGAAGAATGTGCAAAGTAGAAATAAAAATAATGGGGTGCAAAGGAGCAAAATAAATAAATAAATTAAATACAGTTGGGAAAGAGGTAGTTGATAGGGCTAAATTATATGTGGGCTATGTACAGGTGCAGTAATCTGTGAGCTGCTCTGACAGTTGGTGCTTAAAGCTAGTGAGGGAGATAAGTGTTTCCAGTTTCAGAGATTTTTGTAGTTCGTTCCAGTCATTGGCAGCAGAGAACTGGAAAGAGAGGCGGCCAAAGAAAGAATTGGTTTTGGGGGTGACTAGAGAGATATACCTGCTGGAGCGTGTGCTACAGGTGGGAGATGCTATGGTGACCAGCGAGCTGAGATAAGGGGGGACTTTACCTAGCAGGGTCTTGTAGATGACATGGAGCCAGTGGGTTTGGCGACGAGTATGAAGCGAGGGCCAGCCAACGAGAGCGTACAGGTCGCAATGGTGGGTAGTGTATGGGGCTTTGGTGACAAAACGGATTGCACTGTGATAGACTGCATCCAGTTTGTTGAGTAGGGTATTGGAGGCTATTTTGTAAATTACATCGCCAAGGTCGAGGATTGGTAGGATGGTCAGTTTTACAAGGGTATGTTTGGCAGCATGAGTGAAGGATGCTTTGTTGCGAAATAGGAAGCCAATTCTAGATTTAACTTTGGATTGGAGATGTTTGATATGGGTCTGGAAGGAGAGTTTACAGTCTAACCAGACACCTAAGTATTTGTAGTTGTCCACGTATTCTAAGTCAGAGCCGTCCAGAGTAGTGATGTTGGACAGGCGGGTAGGTGCAGGTAGTGATCGGTTGAAGAGCATGCATTTAGTTTTACTTGTATTTAAGAGCAGTTGGAGGCCACGGAAGGAGAGTTGTATGGCATTGAAGCTTGCCTGGAGGGTTGTTAACACAGTGTCCAAAGAAGGGCCGGAAGTATACAGAATGGTGTCGTCTGCGTAGAGGTGGATCAGAGACTCACCAGCAGCAAGAGCGACCTCATTGATGTATACAGAGAAGAGAGTCGGTCCAAGAATTGAACCCTGTGGCACCCCCATAGAGACTGCCAGAGGTCCGGACAACAGACCCTCAGATTTGACACACTGAACTCTATCAGAGAAGTAGTTGGTGAACCAGGCGAGGCAATCATTTGAGAAACCAAGGCTGTTGAGTCTGCCGATGAGGATGTGGTGATTGACAGAGTCGAAAGCCTTGGCCAGATCAATGAATACGGCTGCACAGTAATGTTTCTTATCGATGGCGGTTAAGATATCGTTTAGGACCTTGAGCGTGGCTGAGGTGCACCCATGACCAGCTCTGAAACCAGATTGCATAGCAGAGAAGGTATGGTGAGATTCAAAATGGTCGGTAATCTGTTTGTTGACTTGGCTTTCGAAGACCTTAGAAAGGCATGGTAGGATAGATATAGGTCTGTAGCAGTTTGGGTCAAGAGTGTCCCCCCCTTTGAAGAGGGGGATGACCGCAGCTGCTTTCCAATCTTTGGGAATCTCAGACGACACGAAAGAGAGGTTGAACAGGCTAGTAATAGGGGTGGCAACAATTTCGGCAGATAATTTTAGAAAGAAAGGGTCCAGATTGTCTAGCCCGGCTGATTTGTAGGGGTCCAGATTTTGCAGCTCTTTCAGAACATCAGCTGAATGGATTTGGGAGAAGGAGAAATGGGGAAGGCTTGGGCGAGTTGCTGTTGGGGGTGCAGTGCTGTTGACAGGGGTAGGAGTAGCCAGGTGGAAAGCATGGCCAGCAGTAGAAAAATGCTTATTGAAATTTTCAATTATGGTGGATTTATCAGTGGTGACAGTGTTTCCTATCTTCAGTGCAGTGGGCAGCTGGGAGGAGGTGTTCTTATTCTCCATGGACTTTACAGTGTCCCAGAACTTTTTTGAGTTAGTGTTGCAAGAAGCAAATTTCTGCTTGAAAAAGCTAGCCTTGGCTTTTCTAACTGCCTGTGTATAATGGTTTCTAGCTTCCCTGAACAGCTGCATATCACGGGGGCTGTTCGATGCTAATGCAGAACGCCATAGGACGTTTTTGTGTTGATTAAGGGCAGTCAGGTCTGGGGAGAACCAAGGGCTATATCTGTTCCTGGTTCTAAATTTCTTGAATGGGGCATGTTTATTTAAGATGGTTAGGAAGGCATTTTTAAAAAATATCCAGGCATCCTCTACTGACGGGATGAGGTCAATATCATTCCAGGATACCCCGGCCAGGTCGATTAGAAAGGCCTGCTCGCTGAAGTGTTTCAGGGAGCGTTTTACAGTGATGAGAGGAGGTCGTTTGACCGCTGACCCATTACGGATGCAGGCAATGAGGCAGTGATCGCTGAGATCTTGGTTGAAGACAGCAGAGGTGTATTTAGAGGGGAAGTTGGTTAGGATGATATCTATGAGGGTGCCCGTGTTTAAGGCTTTGGGGAGGTACCTGGTAGGTTCATTGATAATTTGTGTGAGATTGAGGGCATCAAGTTTAGATTGTAGGATGGCTGGGGTGTTAAGCATGTTCCAGTTTAGGTCGCCTAGCAGCACGAGCTCTGAAGATAGATGGGGGGCAATCAGTTCACATATGGTGTCCAGAGCACAGCTGGGGGCAGAGGGTGGTCTATAGCAGGCGGCAACGGTGAGAGACTTGCTTTTAGAAAGGTGGATTTTTAAAAGTAGAAGTTCAAATTGTTTGGGTACAGACCTGGATAGTAGGACAGAACTCTGCAGGCTATCTTTGCAGTAAATTGCAACACCGCCCCCTTTGGCAGTTCTATCTTGTCTGAAAATGTTGTAGTTTGGAATTAAAATGTCTGAATTTTTGGTGGTCTTCCTAAGCCAGGATTCAGACACAGCTAGAACATCCGGGTTGGCAGAGTGTGCTAAAGCAGTGAATAGAACAAACTTAGGGAGGAGGCTTCTAATGTTAACATGCATGAAACCAAGGCTATTACGGTTACAGAAGTCGTCAAAAGAGAGCGCCTGGGGAATAGGAGTGGAGCTAGGCACTGCAGGGCCTGGATTCACCTCTACATCGCCAGAGGAACATAGGAGGAGTAGAATAAGGGTGCGACTAAAAGCAATAAGAATTGGTCGTCTAGAACGTCTGGAACAGAGAGTAAAAGGACAAAGCAAAAACTGAATTTTTGACATTTTTGCTGATTTATTACCAAATAACCCTGGAAATATTACATTTACATAAGTATTCAGACCCTTTACTCGGTACTTTGTTGAAGCACATTTAGCAGCGATTACAGCCTCCAGTCTTCTTGGGTATGATGCTACATGCTTGGCACACCTGTATTTGGGGAGTTTCCCCCATTCTTCTCTGCAAATCCTCTCAAGCTCTGTCAGGCTGGATGGGGAGCGATGCTGCACAGCTATTTTCAGGTCTCTCCAGAGATGATTGATCGGGTTCAAGTCCTGGCTGGGCCACTCATGGACATTCAGAGACTTGTCCCGAAGCCACTCCTGCGTTGTCTTGGCTTTGTGCTTAGGGTCGTTGTCCCATTGGAAGGTGAACCTTCACACCAGTTTGAGGTCCTGATCGTTCTGGAGCAGGTTTTCATTAAATATCTCTCTGTACTTTGCTCAATCTTGGTTTCATCAGACCAGAGAATCTTGTTTCTCATGGTCTGAAACTCCAAGAGCGCTGTCATGTGCCTTTTACGGAGGATTGGCTTTCAATTTGATGTTATGGTGTGTAGATTGATGAGATTTTTTTTTATTTCATCCATTTTCAAATAAGGCTGTAGCGTAACAAAATGTGGGAAAAGGCAAGGGGTCGGAATACTTCCTGAATGCACTGTATATATATATATGTATATATATATATATATATATATATATATATATATATATATATATATATATATATATATATATATATATATATATATATATATATATAAATATATATATATATATATATATAAATAATGGTGTGTATGGACAGTATATGAATAGGAAAGGTGTGTACAGTACAGAAGTAGTATTTATATAGGATGAGCCTTGACTAGAATACAGTACATATGAAGTGGGTAAACCAGTACAGTGGGGCAAAAAGGTTCTCCCACTTAAAAAGATGAGAGAGGCCTGTAATTTTCATCTTAGGTACACTTCAACTATGACAGGCAAATTGAGAAAGAGAAATCCAGAAAATCACATTGTAGGATTTTTAATGAATTTATTTGCAAATTATGGTGGAAAATAAGTATTTGGTCAATAACAAACGTTCATCTCAATACTTTGTTATATACCCTTTGTTGGCAATGACATGAGGTCAAACGTTTTCCATAAGTCTTCACTTAAAGGTTTTCACACACTGTTACTGGTATTTTGGCCCATTCCTCCATGCAGATCTCCTCTAGAGCAGTGATGTTTTGGGGCTGTTGCTGGGCAACACGGACTTTCAACTCCCTCCAAAGATTTTCTATGGGGTTGAGATCTGGAGACTGGCTAGGCCACTCCAGGCCCTTGAAATGCTTATTACGAAGCCACTCCTTCGTTGCCCAGGCAGTGTGTTTGGGATCATTGTCATGCTGAAAGACCCAGCCAAGTTTCATCTTCAATGCCCTTGCTGATGGAAGGAGGTTTTCACTCAAAATCTCACGATACATGGCCCCATTCATTCTTTCCTTTACACGGATCAGTTGTCCTGGTCCCTTTGCAGAAAAACAGCCCCAATGCATGATGTTTCCACCCCATGCTTCACAGTAGGAATGGTGTTCTTTGGATGCAACTCAACATTCTTTGTCCTCCAAACACAAAGAGTTGAGTTTTTACCAAAAAGTTATTTTTTGGTTTCATCTGATCATATGACATTATCCCAATCTTCTTCTGGATCATCCAAATGCTCTCTAGCAAACTTCAGACGGGCCTGGACCTGTACTGGCTTAAGCAGGGGGACACGTCTGGCACTGCAGGATTTGAGTCCCTGGCGGCAGAGTGTGTTACTGATGGTAGGCTTTGTTACTTTGGTCCCAGCTCTCTGCAGGTCATTCACTAGGCCCCCCCCCGTGTGGTTCTGGGATTTTTGCTCACCGTTCTTGTGATCATTTTGACCCCACGGGGTGAGATCTTGCGTGGAGCCCCAGATCGAGGGAGATTATCAGTGGTCTTGTATGTCTTCCATTTCCTAATAATTGCTCCCACAGTTGATTTCTTCAAACCAAGCTGCTTACCTATTGCAGATTCAGTCTTCCCAGCCTGGTGCAGGTCTACAATTCTGTTTCTGGTGTCCTTTGACAGCTCTTTGGTCTTGGCCATAGTGGAGTTTGGAGTGTGACTGTTTGAGGTTGTGGACAGGTGTCTTTTATACTGATAACAAGTTCAAACAGGTGCCATTAATACAGGTAATGAGTGGAGAACAGAGGAGCCTCTTAAAGAAGAAGTTACAGGTCTGTGAGAGCCAGAAATCTTGCTTGTTTGTAGGTGACCAAATACTTATTTTCCACCATAATTTGCAAATAAATTCATTAAAAATCCTACAATGTGATTTTCTGGATTTTTTTTCTCATTTTGTCTGTCATAGTTGAAGTGTACCTATGATGAAAATTACAGGCCTCTCTCATCTTTTTTAAGTGGGAGAACTTGCACAATTGGTGGCTGACTAAATACTTTTTTGCCCCACTGTATATATACATATAATGGTGTGTATGGACAGTATATGAATAGAAAGGTGTGTACAGTACAGAAGTAGTATTTATATAGGATGAGCCTTGACTAGAATACAGTACATATGAAGTGGGTAAACCAGTATGTAAACATTATTAAAGTGACTAGTGTTCAATGACTCTATGCAAATAGGTCAGCAGTCTCTAAGGTGCAAGGTAGAGTACCGTGTGGTAGCCGTCTAGTAACAGTGACTAAGGTTCAGGGTAGAGTACCGTGTGGTAGCCGTCTAGTAACAGTGACTAAGGTTCAGGGCAGGGTACTGGGTGATAGCCGTCTAGTAACAGTGACTAAGGTTCAGGGCAGAGTACTGGGTGATAGCAGGCTAGTAACAGTGTCTAAGGTTCAGGGTAGAGTACCGTGTGGTAGCCGTCTAGTAACAGTGACTAAGGTTCAGGGTACAGTACCGTGTGGTAGCCGTCTAGTAACAGTGACTAAGGTTCAGGGTACAGTACCGTGTGGTAGCCGTCTAGTAACAGTGACTAAGGTTCAGGGCAGGGTACTTGGTGATAGCAGACTAGTTACAGTAACTAAGGTTCAGGGCAGGGTACTGGGTGATAGCAGACTAGTAACAGTAACTAAGGTTCAGGGCAGGGCACTGGGTGATAGCAGGCTAGTAACAGTGACTAAGGTTCATGGCAGGGCACTGGGTGATAGCAGACTAGTAACAGTAACTAAGGTTCATGGGGTGGGGGGGGTTCATGGATTGAGTATAGGATTTTCTCATGTGTGTAGATCATCTATGTCCAACTGTGAATGCAAATGAAAAGGATAGGAGATCAGGAAATTTCAAACTAATTACCGAACTTCCAGTTATTATAGAGTTGTCCAGCCTATATAAATGTCCGGGCCTATGCCAAGAGTAATCTCAATCCAAATTGCACTATAGGAAGTAGGGTTCCATTCACAGCCGGAGCGTTTTTCTAGACGGTATGTCATGGGGAAACTATGTGCAGTGGTGCTCAATGACACCCTACTTCATAAATAGTGCACTACTTTTGATCAGGGTCCATAGGGCTCTGGTCAAAAGTAGTGCCCTATATAGGGAGTAGGGTGTCATTTGGGACTCCTTCAGTGGCTTGGTTCTCTCTGCCATACTCATATCCTATCCCCTGGGCCTTGGCTCAACTACAGAGGGACCTACTTGGCTGAAGAAATGTAAAGTGACTCAGGAAATTAAAGTCAAACCACTAATTGGGTTTAGATTCAAAGCTCAATGAAAGAAAGACAAAATGTCCTTACGTTGATTACTTTTTGCAAATCTAATCAGTTTTCCACATTGATTCAACGTCATCACATAGATTTTTGGGGGTTGAAATGACGTGGAAACAACATTGATTCAACGTCATCACATAGATTTTTGGGGGTTGAAATGACGTGGAAACAACATTGATTCAACCAGTTTTTGCCTAGTGGGAACTGATTACCCTTAGAAAGTGAACTGAAGCTAATGGTTAAGTTGTTATTGTAATTTGATCCCACTTTTCCTCTTTTCTTTCTGTCTTTTAGATCAAGTTCCTGTTGGATCTACAGTATGCAACAGAACAAACGGAATTGGGTCCAGTTGGATCTACAGTATGTAACAGAACACAATGAATTGGGTCCAGTTGGATCAACAGTATGCAACAGAACAAACGGAATTGGGTCCTGTTGGATCTACAGAATGTAACAGAACACAATGAATTGGGTCCAGTTGGATCTACAGAATGTAACAGAACAAAAGATTATTTCTCATTGGACAGTTGGTGTTAAAAAATTAAAATATTCACATCGCCCCAGAAATATGTTTCCCTATTTTCATCAGATACCTTATCCAACATTTCACAAATTCCATCAAAATATTTAACATCAGCACTAGGTGGCTTATAGCAGAAACCAACTAGTATTGGTTTTGAATGTGGTCAATGCACCTATACCCATAGTGCCTCTAATCCATTAAACATTGAGTCCTTACATTGTTTAGCTGGAGTATGATGCTGGATGTAAACTGCAACTCCACCCCCCATATCTATTTCTGTCCCTCCTGAACAAATTGTATCCATGTATAGAGATCTCGGTATCTTCAAAAGTAGAGTCCAAGCGAGTCTCTGATATTGCCAATACATGAATATTGTTTGACTGCCCTAGACAGCATATGTCTTGTATTTTGTTCCTTAAACTGCATATATTCAAGTGAGTAATGAACACACCTTTCTTTGGTAAATATAAGTATTTATATATCCAAACATGAATCGGCAGTTGTAATCTGAGAGAGACAAACTCAGGCTGTGTGTGTGTGTGTGTGTGGGGGGGGGGGCTGGAATGACTTGTGTCTGTCGCTCCTCCTAACTCCTTGGGAGGGACAGTGAACAATCAATTTGTCATACCTCAGATATACAATGTCACCTCGTTCTCTTGTAGCCTTCGTGGCTGGTATTAGTTCCTTTCTTCTTTGACGGACTGAATCAGAGAAATCCTCATTGATGAAGATGAAAGACCCCTTTAAGGCGATTGGATTTTTCAAGGACTGCAAGCTTATCCTTGAACCTGAAGAATTTCACTACAATTGGCCCGGGTCTGGTTCCATTGGCACCACTATTGGCACCACTAGTGCCCCCTGGTTTCCCAGACCGGTGAGAACATTCCAGCTCAACCTGTCGATCCAATTGTAGCTCCTCAGAAAACAGCTTTCGAACTTTGTCCTCTGATTCAGCACGTCTCACTATTGGCTCTCCTGGATACCATCTATTACAAGATAATTTCTCATTGATTCTCCATCCAGGTAATCAGTCTTCCCAGACATGTTCTGTAGGCCCTCCCTGACTGTGGTGACCTAGTTCTGTAGGCCCTCCCTGACTGTGGTGACCTAGTTCTGTAGGCCCTCCCTGACTGTGGTGACCTAATTCTGTAGGCCCTCCCTGACTGTGGTGACCTTGTTCAGTAGGCCCTCCCTGACTGTGGTGACCTTGTTCTAGAGGCCCTCCCTGACTGTGCTGACCTAGTTCTGTAGGCCCTCCCTGACTGTGGTGACCTAGTTCAGTAGGCCCTCCCTGACTGTGGGGACCTAGTTCTGTAGGCCCTCCCTGACTGTGTTGACCTAGTTCTGTAGGCCCTCCCTGACTGTGGGGACCTAGTTCTGTAGGCCCTCCCTGACTGTGGTGACCTAGTTCTGTAGGCCCTCCCTGACTGTGGTGACCTAGTTCTGTAGGCCCTCCCTGACTGTGGCGACCTTGTTCTGTAGGCCCTCCCTGACTGTGGTGACCTTGTTCAGTAGTTCCTCCCTGACTGCCCTTAACCAACACAAAAACATCCTATGGCGTTCTGCATTAGCATCGAACAGCCCCTGTGATATGCAGCTTTTCAGGGAAGCTAGAAACCATTATACACAGGCAGTTAGAAAAGCCAAGGCTAGCTTTTTCAAGCAGAAATTTGCTTCCTGCAACACTAAGTCAAAAAAGTTCTGGGACACTGTAAAGTCCATGGAGAATAAGAAAACCTCCTCCCAGCTGCCCACTGCACTGAAGAAACACTGTCACCACTGATAAATCATCATTGAGCCAGTCAACACTGCCCCCTGAATTACAAACTTGGTCATCGCAACCAAAAAGTCTGGTGGAATCCGGACCTGTGTGGATCTCTGTGCCGTGAACAAGGCTGTTGTCCCAGATAAGTCACCCTTGCCTACAGCCGAGGAGCTGACCTCACAATTTCATGGCTCCACAGTCTCCACCAAGCTCGACCTGCGTCAGGGTTATCTTCAGGTGCCCCTCCACCCAGCCAGCAGAGACCTCACAGCCTTTGTCAAACATGCTGGTGTGTTCAGATACACACGCATCCCTTTTGGACTTAGCTCCGCCCCCAGCTGCTTCCAGAAGGTGATGAGCACCATCCTCGCTGGAATACCCGGGGTGGGTATTAAAAATCCTACAATGTGATTTTCTGTCTGTCATAGTTGAAGTGTACCTATGATGAAAATTTACAGGCCTCTCTCATCTTTTTAAGTGGGAGAACTTGCACAATTGGTGGCTGACTAAATACTTTTTGCACCATTGTATATCACTATATCTCCCCTCCCCCCAAAAAATAAAATCTAAATTAAGATTTACCAAAGGTACCTGAAAAGTGTTCAGCCATCCAAATATGGTAATCATTCACCTGGACTGCATCTTTCATCCAAACACCCAAATGTAGTTTCCATTTTAGTTACATTTCTAGAGCATGTTATGTTATGTTACCTTGTTCTGTAGTCCCTCCCTGACTGTGGTGACCTAGTTCTGTAGGCCCTCCCTGACTGTGGTGACCTTGTTCTGTAGGCCCTCCCTGACTGTGGTGACCTTTTTCAGTAGGCCCTCCCTGACTGTGGTGACCTTGTTCAGTAGGCCCTCCCTGACTGTGGTGACCTAGTTCTGTAGGCCCTCCCTGACTGTGGTGACCTTGTTCTAGAGGCCCTCCCTGACTGTGGTGACCTTGTTCAGTAGGCCCTCCCTGACTGTGGTGACCTTGTTCAGTAGGCCATCCCTGACTGTGGTGACCTAGTTCTGTAGGCCCTCCCTGACTGTGGTGACCTTGTTCTAGAGGCCCTCCCTGACTGTGGTGACCTTGTTCAGTAGGCCCTCCCTGACTGTGGTGACCTTGTTCTGTAGGCCCTCCCTGACTGTGGTGACCTTGTTCAGTAGGCCCTCCCTGACTGTGGTGACCTAGTTCTGTAGGCCCTCCCTGACTGTGGTGACCTTGTTCAGTAGGCCCTCCCTGACTGTGGTGACCTAATTCTGTAGGCCCTCCCTGACTGTGGTGACCTTGTTCAGTAGGCCCTCCCTGACTGTGGTGACCTAGTTCAGTAGGCCCTCCCTGACTGTGGTGACCTAGTTCAGTAGGCCCTCCCTGACTGTGGTGACCTAGTTCTGTAGGCCCTCCCTGACTGTGGTGACCTAGTTCTGTAGGCCCTCCTTGACTGTGGTGACCTTGTTCAGTAGGCCCTCCCTGACTGTGGTGACCTAGTTCAGTAGGCCCTCCCTGACTGTGGTGACCTAGTTCAGTAGGCCCTCCCTGACTGTGGTGACCTAGTTCTGTAGGCCCTCCCTGACTGTGGTGACCTAGTTCTGTAGGCCCTCCTTGACTGTGGTGACCTTGTTCTGACTGTGGTGACCCTGTTCTGTAGGCCCTCCCTGACTGCACTAGTTTGTGTTTACCTTGAAACTTTTGCTCACGAGCACCCCCCCCCCCCCCCCCCAGCAGAAAATATTGAAGTGTATATTTAAAGGTGTTTCATGCCATTTCAAACATTGCATCTAAATTGTAGTTCTATTCTATCCATATTTTCATTTCATACCCATAGAATGCATTATCAAAAACATAACATGCTCTAGAAATGTAACTAAAATGGAAACTACATTTGGGTGTTTGGATGCAAGATGCAGTCCAGGTGAATGATTACCATATTTGGATGGCTGAACACTTTTCAGGTACCTTTGGTAAATCTTAATTTAGATTTTATTTTTTGGGGGGAGGGGAGATATAGTGATATACAGTGGTGCAAAAAAGTATTTAGTCAGCCACCAATTGTGCAAGTTCTCCCACTTAAAAAGATGAGAGAGGCCTGTAAATGTTCATCATAGGTACACTTCAACTATGACAGACAGAAAATCACATTGTAGGATTTTTAATACCCACCCCGGGTATTCCAGCGAGGATGGTGCTCATCACCTTCTGGAAGCAGCTGTGGGCGGAGCTAAGTCCAAAAGGGATGCGTGTGTATCTGAACACACCAGCATGTTTGACAAAGGCTGTGAGGTCTCTGCTGGCTGGGTGGAGGGGCACCTGAAGATAACCCTGACGCAGGTCGAGCTTGGAGCCATGAAATTGTGAGGTCAGCTCCTCGGCTGTAGGCAAGGGTGACTTATCTGGGACAACAGCCTTGTTCACGGCACAGAGATCCACACAGGTCTGGATTCCACCAGACTTTTTGGTTGCGATGACCAAGTTTGTAATTCAGGGGGCAGCGTTGACTGGCTCAATGATGATTTATCAGTGGTGACAGTGTTTCTTCAGTGCAGTGGGCAGCTGGGAGGAGGTTTTCTTATTCTCCATGGACTTTACAGTGTCCCAGAACTTTTTTGAGATAGTGTTGCAGGAAGCAAATTTCTGCTTGAAAAAGCTAGCCTTGGCTTTTCTAACTGCCTGTGTATAATGGTTTCTAGCTTCCCTGAAAAGCTGCATATCACGGGGGCTGTTCGATGCTAATGCAGAACGCCATAGGATGTTTTTGTGTTGGTTAAGGGCAGTCAGGTCTGGGGAGAACCAAGGGCTATATATGTTCCTGGTTCTACATTTCTTGAATGAGGCATGCTTATTTAAGATGGTTAGGAAGGCATTTAAAAAAAATAACCAGGCATCCTCTACTGACGGGATGAGATCAATATCCTTCCAGGATACCCCGGCCAGGTCGATTAGAAAGGCCTGCTCGCTGAAGTGTTTCAGGGAGCGTTTGACAGTGATGAGTGGAGGTCGTTTGACCGCTGACCCATTATGGATGCAAGCAATGAGGCAGTGATCGCTGAGATCTTGGTTGAAGACAGCAGAGGTGTAATGAGAAATGTCACCATAAGCATGTTTCATGCAGACAGAGTACTACAATCCCTTTAGGCTCAGCTGATAGTGTGCACCACAACAGCACAGTAGTCTTCCACATTTATTTCCTCTACAATTCAGAATAGAACGCACTACATAGTACATTATAGAAGAGAGTAGGCCTAGAATGTTACGGTCCCGTCCTGAAACTGGTAAGTTAATAATCACCTTCACGGTAGATGGCAGCAGATGACCCTATGTGACGAAATGACCTCAAACCAATCCAAGGGAATAATCATTTTACACTTCCCCTCGACTTGGATTTATCTGACGCAGACAGACAACAACACTGTTCTGAAATACGTAATAACACAGGGGGGTTGCTGGCCTCGGTCTTGCAATTTGCCTGACCTACTAACATCAAACGTTATATCACACAGGGGTCCAGTCGTCCAACCTGTATCGGGACGGGGGGTAATATCGGTACGAGTTGAAGAGGGTTACACATGCTATCTGGACAGTGACATTGGTATGACACCGTTGACCTGCGACCATACACAGTTACAGTGTCAACGGAATTGTACTCCGGAAGAAACTGTCAAGACTTGTTTTGGTTCCATCGTGCTCTTTTACGAGTCGACAGGTAACGTTAGCTGGTTAGCAAACCATATATATTTTTTAAATTGTCAAGACACATTTTTTTGCGTCTTAAACATGTCACATAGTTTGCCAGTTTAACGGTTTAGTTCTCTTTGACCTGCTAACTATACCTCTCTTCCGGAATGCTCACTTGTTTTTCTATCGCTAGCCCGTTTGCTAAGTTGCTAGCTGCCCCACTCCAATCCAAATCAGACATTGCCAGGCCTACCAGCTCTAGGGGGTGTTCATTTTGTTTAAAAAATAGCTAGTTAGCACGTATCTACGTCAGCTACCTGTTGACAGGTGAACTTGAATGGCTAGCTAACTGTATTGTAAGTAAGGAGTTTAGTTTGTCAGATTTGTTTAACTTTGCTAGGTACTGTAGCTGTGGCCTGTGAAATCTAGCAGCTGTCCGAGATGATCCATGCTAGCTAATCCTGCTTCATTGTTTTTATTTGCTAGACCTTGACTAAAGTATGTCTTGCCCATGCACATCGGCCGCGAGGATATTCTTGAATTCAGCACAGAGAGGTAAGAACAGATTGCAATCTTGAGAAATTGTAATAACTACAGCTACTTATTCGCATTACATTTTAAACGCTTCTGCTAGCTAGCTAGCTAACTTGCTAACCAGCAAATTACAGTGCCTTCGCAAAGTATTCACACCACTTGACTTTTTCCACAATCTGTTGTTACAATGTGAGATTAAAATGGATTGAATTGTCCGTTTTTTTTGTCAACTATCTACACAAAATAGAAAGAACAATTCTAACTTGTTTTATTTTTTTTTAAAAAATAAAACACTAACCTTGATTAGATTCAAGTATTCAACCCCCTTAGTCAATACGTGTTAGAATCACCTTTGACAGCGATTACAGCTGTGTCTTTCTGGGTAAGTCTCCAAGAGCTTTTCACACCTGGATTGTACAATATTTGTCCATTATTCTTTAAAAATATATTTAAGCTCTGTCAAGTAGTTTGTTGATTATCTCTAGACAGCCATTTTTATGTCTTGCCATAGATTTTAAAGACCATTTAAGTCTAAACTGTAACTAGGCCCCTCAGAAACATTCAATGTTGTGTTGGTAAGCAACTCCAGTGTATATTTGGCCTTGTGTTTTAGGTTATTGTCCTGCTGAAAGTTGAATTTGTCTCCCAGTGTCTGTTTGCCTGTGCTTAGCTCTATTCTGTTTCTTTTTATCCTAAAAAAAAAAACTCCCTAGTCCTTGCCGATGACAAGCATACCCATAACATGATGCAGCTACCACCAGGCTTGAAAATATGAAGAGTGGATGTGTTGTGTTGGATTTGCCCCAAACATGATGCTTTGTATTCAGGACATAAAGTTAATTTCTTTGCTACATGTTTTTGCAGTTTTACCTTAATGTCTTTTTGCAAACATGATGCACTCTTTATTTTCACTCTGTCATTTATGTTAGTATTGTGCAGTAACTACAGTGTTTTTGTTACATCCTCAATTATCTCATATCACAGCCTTAAACTCTAACTGTTTTAAAATCACCATTGGCCTCTTGGTGAAATCCCTGAGTGGTTTCCTTCCTTTCTGGAAACTGTGTTAGGAAGGGCGTCTGTAACTTTGTAGTGACTGGGTATATTGATGCACCATCCAACGTATAGTTAATAACTTCACCATGCTCAAAGGGACATTCAATGTGTGCTATTTTGTTTTTGCGAACCATTGGAAAACCTCCCGGGTCTTTGTGGTTGAATCTGTGCTTGAAATTCACTGCTCGACTGAGGGACCTTACAGATAATTGTATGTGTGGGGTATAGAGATGGGGATGTCATTTAAAAATCACGTTAAACGCTATTATTGCACACAGAGTGGGCCCATGCAACTTATGTTACTTGTTAAGCACATTTTTACGCCTGAACTTATTTAGGTTTATCATAACAAAGGGGTTGAAAAGTACTTATTGACTCAAGACATTTCAGCTTTTCATTTTTAAAATATTTAAAAAAATGTCTAAACTTAATTCCACCCTGACATTGTGGGGTATTGAGTGTATATCAGTGACACAAAATATCAATGTAATGTAATTTTAAATTCATGCTGTAACAACAATGTGGAAAAAGTTATGGCGTGAAGGCACTGTAGCTAGCTCTATTTCAGTGGATAAGCTAAAGTTATGTGACGTTGACCTCGTGAACTATGCCGTGTTCATGTGATAGTCGGGAACTCGTGAACTGAATTCTCCCGACTTGATAACTGGTTGAACGCGGCACGTTGCATAACTACAACCAGTTAGCAAGTCGGAAATGTCAGACTTTCCTAGTTCCGACTAGCACGTGGACGCAGCACAAGTTTTGAAAACGGGTCACCTGTTGCATCCATTTATGATACATGTGGTGTGAGAAAATGTAGTGCGATGTCACAAATGCAGCGTTCATGAGGTGGCAGCTAGCTAGCTATATTTCCATAATACCAATGGTTGATGTTGACATTTTGGGGCGGGTTTGTTTTTTGAAATGTCAAAGTGAATGGATTATAACACTGGCCAAAACATTTGGTTGCCTGGTGTTTTTGTTGTACAGGGCTGTCTTGTTCTCGGGTTCAGCTCTATGCTTTGAGCAGACCTGGTTGGGGTTTTCGTGAAGCTCCTCTACCTCGCATAGTCCGAGTGAGATCCTTCCATGAAACTGCAGTATGTTTTGCCTCTAAAGATGGAACGACTAAGGATGGATCCGGTGATGGGGGAAAGGTAAACCTGATTCCACTGGATTGTGACATGTCTGTTTGACACCTTTTTCTTTCTTTCTGGTGACTAGCTTGGACCCAGATCAGTTTGTGCTGTCTTTCATTGCCAAACATGGCATAACAACGTGGAAGGACGGCATAAACAGATCTGGGAACAAGCTAAGTGATGACAGCCATAATTTTAATGACTGAACTGAAATGGAATTAAACCCTAAACCCTGACAAGACACAAGAATAGACTTTCTAATAAATCAAAATGTGCCGAATACAACAACTGTAGACTTTACCGTGAAATGCTTACTTAGGAGCCTTTTCCCAACAGTGCAGTGTTTAAAAGTAAGAAAATTAGCAAAATAAAAAAGGAAATAGGAACACAATAACACGGTAATATACAACGAGTACCAGTACCGAGTCAATGGGCAGGGACACAACAACAATAACAAGGTAATATACAAGGAGTACCAGTACCGAGCCAATGGGCAGGGACACGACAACAATAACAAGGTAATATACAAGGAGTACCAGTACCGAGTCAATGGGTAGGGACACGACAACAATAACACGGTAATATACAACGAGTACCAGTACCGAGTCAATGGGCAGGGACACAACAACAATAACAAGGTAATATACAAGGAGTACCAGTACCGAGTCAATGGGTAGGGACACGACAACAATAACAAGGTAATATACAAGGAGTACCAGTACCGAGTCAATGGGTAGGGACACGACAACAATAACACGGTAATATACAACGAGTACCAGTACCGAGTCAATGGGCAGGGACACAACAACAATAACAAGGTAATATACAAGGAGTACCAGTACCGAGTCAATGGGTAGGGACACGACAACAATAACAAGGTAATATACAACGAGTACCAGTACCGAGTCAATGGGCAGGGACAATACAACAATAACAAGGTAATATACAAGGAGTACCAGTACCGAGTCAATGGGCAGGGACACAAAGTGATTGCAGTAATATGTAAAGTCAGAGTAATGTAGAGTCAGTGTAATACATGCTATAACCCCAGTGGTTTCAATAAGTGATAGCTACTGTCCATAGAAACAAGTTTCCCCTGTGTCTAAATTATGTTTTTCTGCTGTGTTGCATTCATGATACAATCTCTCTCTCCCTCTCTCTCTCCCTCCCTCCCCCCCCCCCCCCCCCCCTTTGTGTCCATCATATATGCAGAAGAGCATCAGTGAAGGAAAGAGATTGGCGGGCTCTTCTGGTGGATCAGGGAAGGGGGGTAACCAGCTGCACTGTCCCAAATGTGGAGACCCATGTACACATGTGGAGACCTTTGTATGTGAGGACCTAAAAAATACTCCATTCACATGGGCTGTGTTTTCTAAAGACTCCAGTTGCAGAAAAAGCAGCCGTATAAAATGATCGACTTGTCACACAGTCACTACTGTTTTTATTAAATCAGAAACGCGATAAAGAAACATTTCAATATTCTCACTTTTGTTTGTTTCTCTTCAGCGTCGACACGTTTTGTGAAGTGTGAGAAATGCCATCACTTCTTCGTGGTTCTCTCTGAGACGGACTCTAAGAAGGGTCTGAATAAAGAAGCAGAGTCGCCCGCCGAGGCTGTCAAAATGGCCTTCGCACAGAAACCTCCCCCGCCACCCAAAAAGGTACGAGCACAGAAACCTCCCCCTGCCACACAGAAACCTCCCCCCGCCACACAGAAACCTCCCCCGCCACCCAAAAAGGTACGAGCACAGAAACCTCCCCCCGCCACACAGAAACCTCCTCCCGCCACACAGAAAACCTCCCCCCGCCACCCAAAAAGGTACGAGCACAGAAACCTCCCCCCGCCACACAGAAAACCTCCCCCCGCCACCCAAAAAGGTAAGAGCACAGAAACCTCCCCCCGCCACACAGAAAACCTCCCCCCGCCACCCAAAAAGGTACGAGCACAGAAACCTCCTCCCGCCACACAGAAAACCTCCCCCCGCCACCCAAAAAGGTACGAGCACAGAAACCTCCCCCCGCCACACAGAAACCTCCTCCCGCCACACAGAAACCTCCCCGCCACCCAAAAAGGTACGAGCACAGAAACCTCCCCCCGCCACACAGAAAACCTCCCCCCGCCACCCAAAAAGGTACGAGCACAGAAACCTCCCCCCGCCACACAGAAAACCTCCCCCCGCCACCCAAAAAGGTACGAGCACAGAAACCTCCTCCCGCCACACAGAAAACCTCCCCCTGCCACCCAAAAAGGTACGAGCACAGAAACCTCCTCCCGCCACACAGAAACCTCCTCCCGCCACACAGGAACCTCCCCGCCACCCAAAAAGGTACGAGCACAGAAACCTCCCCCCGCCACACAGAAAACCTCCCCCCGCCACCCAAAAAGGTACGAGCACAGAAACCTCCCCCCGCCACACAGAAAACCTCCCCCCGCCACCCAAAAAGGTACGAGCACAGAAACCTCCTCCCGCCACACAGAAAACCTCCCCCCGCCACCCAAAAAGGTACGAGCACAGAAACCTCCCCCCGCCACACAGAAACCTCCCCGCCACCCAAAAAGGTACGAGCACAGAAACCTCCTCCCGCCACACAGAAAACCTCCCCCCGCCACCCAAAAAGGTACGAGCACAGAAACCTCCCCCCGCCACCCAAAAAGGTACGAGCACAGAAACCTCCCCCCGCCACACAGAAACCTCCCCCCGCCACTCAAAAAGGTACGAGCACCAACGACAACAAACAACAACTGGTTCTAGTTTCTATGATGTAATGATTATCCTTAAACAGAAACTAGTATGGTAATGCTGCAGGTATACCTGGTGCTGTCATTAAGCAATAAGTTCAGAGTAGGTGTGGTGTATGGCCAATATACCACGGCTAAGGGCTGTTCTTAGGCACGACGACGCAAAGTGGAGTACATTGGCTATATACCACAAACCCCCGAGGTGCCTTATTGCTTTTATTAACTGGTTACCAACTTAATTAGAGTGGTATACGGTCTGATATACCACAGCAGTCAGCCAATCAGCATTCAGTGCTCGAACCACCCAGTTTATAATGCATTGTGATACAGTTCATGTATTGTTAGACTTGTCATGAAGAACAAGTATGACCACGTAATATTGTCTTATAGTCGATGAACCTGCCTTTCAGATCTATGCCTACCTGGACAAGTACGTAGTGGGACAGTCCTATGCTAAGAAAGTGCTGGCGGTAGCTGTGTATAATCACTACAAGAGAATCTACAACAACATCCCTGCTGGGAGCAGACAGGTGGAGGTGGAGAAACAGGCCTCGCTCACTCCACGAGGTCAGTAGTACAGTCTACTGTTAGTTAGAAACAGGCCTCGTTCACTCCGAGGTCAGTAGTACAGTCTACTGTTAGTTAGAAACAGGCCTCGGTCACCCCGAGGTCAGTAGTACAGTCTACTGTTAGTTAGAAACAGGCCTTGTTCACCCGGAGGTCAGTAGTACAGTCTACTGTTAGTTAGAAACGGGCCTCGTTCACCCCGAGGTCAGTAGTACAGTCTACTGTTAGTTAGAAACGGGCCTTGTTCACCCCGAGGTCAGTAGTACAGTCTACTGTTAGTTAGAAACAGGCCTCGGTCACCCCGAGGTCAGTAGTACAGTCTACTGTTACTTAGAAACAGGCCTCGTTCACCCCGAGGTCAGTAGTACAGTCTACTGTTAGTTAGAAACAGGCCTCGGTCACCCCGAGGTCAGTAGTACAGTCTACTGTTAGTTAGAAACAGGCCTTGTTCACCCCGAGGTCAGTAGTACAGTCTACTGTTAGTTAGAAACAGGCCTCGTTCACCCCAAGGTCAGTAGTACAGTCTACTGTTAGTTAGAAACAGGCCTCGCTCACCCCGAGGTCAGTAGTACAGTCTACTGTTAGTTAGAAACAGGCCTCACTCACCCCAAGGTCAGTAGTACAGTCTACTGTTAGTTAGAAACAGGCCTCACTCACCCGGAGGTCAGTAGTACAGTCTACTGTTAGTTAGAAACAGGCCTCACTCACCCCGAGGTCAGTAGTACAGTCTACTGTTAGTTAGAAACAGGCCTCGTTCACCCCGAGGTCAGTAGTACAGTCTACTGTTAGTTAGAAACAGGCCTCGTTCACGCCGAGGTCAGTAGTACAGTCTACTGTTAGTTAGAAACGGGCCTCGTTCACCCCGAGGTCAGTAGTACAGTCTACTGTTAGTTAGAAACAGGCCTCGTTCACCCCGAGGTCAGTAGTACAGTCTACTGTTAGTTAGAAACAGGCCTCGTTCACCCCGAGGTCAGTAGTACAGTCTACTGTTAGTTAGAAACAGGCCTCGTTCACCCCGAGGTCAGTAGTACAGTCTACTGTTAGTTAGAAACAGGCCTCGTTCACCCCGAGTTCAGTAGTACAGTCTACTGTTAGTTAGAAACAGGCCTCGGTCACCCCGAGGTCAGTAGTACAGTCTACTGTTAGTTAGAAACAGGCCTCGTTCACCCCGAGGTCAGTAGTACAGTCTACTGTTAGTTAGAAACAGGCCTCGTTCACCCCGAGGTCAGTAGTACAGTCTACTGTTAGTTAGAAACAGGCCTCGCTCACCCCGAGGTCAGTAGTACAGTCTACTGTTAGTTAGAAACAGGCCTCGTTCACCCCGAGGTCAGTAGTACAGTCTACTGTTAGTTAGAAACAGGCCTCGTTCACCCCGAGGTCAGTAGTACAGTTTACTGTTAGTTAGAAACAGGCCTCGCTCACCCCGAGGTCAGTAGTACAGTCTACTGTTAGTTAGAAACAGGCCTCGTTCACCCCGAGGTCAGTAGTACAGTCTACTGTTACTTAGAAACAGGCCTCGTTCACCCCGAGGTCAGTAGTACAGTCTACTGTTAGTTAGAAACAGGCCTCGTTCACCCCGAGGTCAGTAGTACAGTCTACTGTTAGTTAGAAACAGGCCTCGTTCACCCCGAGGTCAGTAGTACAGTCTACTGTTAGTTAGAAACAGGCCTCGTTCACCCCGAGGTCAGTAGTACAGTCTACTGTTAGTTAGAAACAGGCCTTGTTCACCCCGAGGTCAGTAGTACAGTCTACTGTTAGTTAGAAACAGGCCTCGTTCACCCCGAGGTCAGTAGTACAGTCTACTGTTAGTTAGAAACAGGCCTCACTCACCCCGAGGTCAGTAGTACAGTCTACTGTTAGTTAGAAACAGGCCTCGCTCACCCCGAGGTCAGTAGTACAGTCTACTGTTAGTTAGAAACAGGCCTCGTTCACCCCGAGGTCAGTAGTACAGTCTACTGTTAGTTAGAAACGGGCCTCGTTCACCCCGAGGTCAGTAGTACAGTCTACTGTTAGTTAGAAACAGGCCTTGTTCACCCGGAGGTCAGTAGTACAGTCTACTGTTAGTTAGAAACAGGCCTCGTTCACCCCGAGTTCAGTAGTACAGTCTACTGTTAGTTAGAAACAGGCCTCGGTCACCCCGAGGTCAGTAGTACAGTCTACTGTTAGTTAGAAACAGGCCTCGTTCACCCCGAGGTCAGTAGTACAGTCTACTGTTAGTTAGAAACAGGCCTCGTTCACCCCGAGGTCAGTAGTACAGTCTACTGTTAGTTAGAAACAGGCCTCGCTCACCCCGAGGTCAGTAGTACAGTCTACTGTTAGTTAGAAACAGGCCTCGTTCACCCCGAGGTCAGTAGTACAGTCTACTGTTAGTTAGAAACAGGCCTCGTTCACCCCGAGGTCAGTAGTACAGTCTACTGTTAGTTAGAAACAGGCCTCACTCACCCCGAGGTCAGTAGTACAGTCTACTGTTAGTTAGAAACAGGCCTCACTCACCCCGAGGTCAGTAGTACAGTCTACTGTTAGTTAGAAACAGGCCTCACTCACCCCGAGGTCAGTAGTACAGTCTACTGTTAGTTAGAAACGGGCCTCACTCACCCCGAGGTCAGTAGTACAGTCTACTGTTAGTTAGAAACAGGCCTCGGTCACCCCGAGGTCAGTAGTACAGTCTACTGTTAGTTAGAAACAGGCCTCATTCACCCCGAGGTCAGTAGTACAGTCTACTGTTAGTTAGAAACAGGCCTCGCTCACTCCACGAGGTCATTAGTACAGTCTACTGTTAGTTAGAAACAGGCCTCGCTCACCCGGAGGTCAGTAGTACAGTCTACTGTTAGTTAGAAACAGGCCTCGGTCACCCCGAGGTCAGTAGTACAGTCTACTGTTAGTTAGAAACAGGCCTCGCTCACCCCGAGGTCAGTAGTACAGTCTACTGTTAGTTAGAAACAGGCCTCGTTCACCCCGAGGTCAGTAGTACAGTCTACTGTTAGTTAGAAACAGGCCTCGTTCACCCCGAGGTCAGTAGTACAGTCTACTGTTAGTTAGAAACAGGCCTCGTTCACCCCGAGGTCAGTAGTACAGTCTACTGTTAGTTAGAAACAGGCCTCGTTCACCCGGAGGTCAGTAGTACAGTCTACTGTTAGTTAGAAACAGGCCTCGTTCACCCCGAGGTCAGTAGTACAGTCTACTGTTAGTTAGAAACAGGCCTCGTTCACCCGGAGGTCAGTAGTACAGTCTACTGTTAGTTAGAAACAGGCCTCGGTCACCCGGAGGTCAGTAGTACAGTCTACTGTTAGTTAGAAACAGGCCTCGGTCACCCGGAGGTCAGTAGTACAGTCTACTGTTAGTTAGAAACGGGCCTCGTTCACCCCGAGGTCAGTAGTACAGTCTACTGTTAGTTAGAAACAGGCCTCGTTCACCCCGAGGTCAGTAGTACAGTCTACTGTTAGTTAGAAACAGGCCTCGCTCACCCCGAGGTCAGTAGTACAGTCTACTGTTAGTTAGAAACAGGCCTCGTTCACTCCGAGGTCAGTAGTACAGTCTACTGTTAGTTAGAAACAGGCCTCGGTCACCCCGAGGTCAGTAGTACAGTCTACTGTTAGTTAGAAACAGGCCTTGTTCACCCGGAGGTCAGTAGTACAGTCTACTGTTAGTTAGAAACGGGCCTCGTTCACCCCGAGGTCAGTAGTACAGTCTACTGTTAGTTAGAAACGGGCCTTGTTCACCCCGAGGTCAGTAGTACAGTCTACTGTTAGTTAGAAACAGGCCTCGGTCACCCCGAGGTCAGTAGTACAGTCTACTGTTACTTAGAAACAGGCCTCGTTCACCCCGAGGTCAGTAGTACAGTCTACTGTTAGTTAGAAACAGGCCTCGGTCACCCCGAGGTCAGTAGTACAGTCTACTGTTAGTTAGAAACAGGCCTTGTTCACCCCGAGGTCAGTAGTACAGTCTACTGTTAGTTAGAAACAGGCCTCGTTCACCCCAAGGTCAGTAGTACAGTCTACTGTTAGTTAGAAACAGGCCTCGCTCACCCCGAGGTCAGTAGTACAGTCTACTGTTAGTTAGAAACAGGCCTCACTCACCCCAAGGTCAGTAGTACAGTCTACTGTTAGTTAGAAACAGGCCTCACTCACCCGGAGGTCAGTAGTACAGTCTACTGTTAGTTAGAAACAGGCCTCACTCACCCCGAGGTCAGTAGTACAGTCTACTGTTAGTTAGAAACAGGCCTCGTTCACCCCGAGGTCAGTAGTACAGTCTACTGTTAGTTAGAAACAGGCCTCGTTCACGCCGAGGTCAGTAGTACAGTCTACTGTTAGTTAGAAACGGGCCTCGTTCACCCCGAGGTCAGTAGTACAGTCTACTGTTAGTTAGAAACAGGCCTCGTTCACCCCGAGGTCAGTAGTACAGTCTACTGTTAGTTAGAAACAGGCCTCGTTCACCCCGAGGTCAGTAGTACAGTCTACTGTTAGTTAGAAACAGGCCTCGTTCACCCCGAGGTCAGTAGTACAGTCTACTGTTAGTTAGAAACAGGCCTCGTTCACCCCGAGTTCAGTAGTACAGTCTACTGTTAGTTAGAAACAGGCCTCGGTCACCCCGAGGTCAGTAGTACAGTCTACTGTTAGTTAGAAACAGGCCTCGTTCACCCCGAGGTCAGTAGTACAGTCTACTGTTAGTTAGAAACAGGCCTCGTTCACCCCGAGGTCAGTAGTACAGTCTACTGTTAGTTAGAAACAGGCCTCGCTCACCCCGAGGTCAGTAGTACAGTCTACTGTTAGTTAGAAACAGGCCTCGTTCACCCCGAGGTCAGTAGTACAGTCTACTGTTAGTTAGAAACAGGCCTCGTTCACCCCGAGGTCAGTAGTACAGTTTACTGTTAGTTAGAAACAGGCCTCGCTCACCCCGAGGTCAGTAGTACAGTCTACTGTTAGTTAGAAACAGGCCTCGTTCACCCCGAGGTCAGTAGTACAGTCTACTGTTACTTAGAAACAGGCCTCGTTCACCCCGAGGTCAGTAGTACAGTCTACTGTTAGTTAGAAACAGGCCTCGTTCACCCCGAGGTCAGTAGTACAGTCTACTGTTAGTTAGAAACAGGCCTCGTTCACCCCGAGGTCAGTAGTACAGTCTACTGTTAGTTAGAAACAGGCCTCGTTCACCCCGAGGTCAGTAGTACAGTCTACTGTTAGTTAGAAACAGGCCTTGTTCACCCCGAGGTCAGTAGTACAGTCTACTGTTAGTTAGAAACAGGCCTCGTTCACCCCGAGGTCAGTAGTACAGTCTACTGTTAGTTAGAAACAGGCCTCACTCACCCCGAGGTCAGTAGTACAGTCTACTGTTAGTTAGAAACAGGCCTCGCTCACCCCGAGGTCAGTAGTACAGTCTACTGTTAGTTAGAAACAGGCCTCGTTCACCCCGAGGTCAGTAGTACAGTCTACTGTTAGTTAGAAACGGGCCTCGTTCACCCCGAGGTCAGTAGTACAGTCTACTGTTAGTTAGAAACAGGCCTTGTTCACCCGGAGGTCAGTAGTACAGTCTACTGTTAGTTAGAAACAGGCCTCGTTCACCCCGAGTTCAGTAGTACAGTCTACTGTTAGTTAGAAACAGGCCTCGGTCACCCCGAGGTCAGTAGTACAGTCTACTGTTAGTTAGAAACAGGCCTCGTTCACCCCGAGGTCAGTAGTACAGTCTACTGTTAGTTAGAAACAGGCCTCGTTCACCCCGAGGTCAGTAGTACAGTCTACTGTTAGTTAGAAACAGGCCTCGCTCACCCCGAGGTCAGTAGTACAGTCTACTGTTAGTTAGAAACAGGCCTCGTTCACCCCGAGGTCAGTAGTACAGTCTACTGTTAGTTAGAAACAGGCCTCGTTCACCCCGAGGTCAGTAGTACAGTCTACTGTTAGTTAGAAACAGGCCTCACTCACCCCGAGGTCAGTAGTACAGTCTACTGTTAGTTAGAAACAGGCCTCACTCACCCCGAGGTCAGTAGTACAGTCTACTGTTAGTTAGAAACAGGCCTCACTCACCCCGAGGTCAGTAGTACAGTCTACTGTTAGTTAGAAACGGGCCTCACTCACCCCGAGGTCAGTAGTACAGTCTACTGTTAGTTAGAAACAGGCCTCGGTCACCCCGAGGTCAGTAGTACAGTCTACTGTTAGTTAGAAACAGGCCTCATTCACCCCGAGGTCAGTAGTACAGTCTACTGTTAGTTAGAAACAGGCCTCGCTCACTCCACGAGGTCATTAGTACAGTCTACTGTTAGTTAGAAACAGGCCTCGCTCACCCGGAGGTCAGTAGTACAGTCTACTGTTAGTTAGAAACAGGCCTCGGTCACCCCGAGGTCAGTAGTACAGTCTACTGTTAGTTAGAAACAGGCCTCGCTCACCCCGAGGTCAGTAGTACAGTCTACTGTTAGTTAGAAACAGGCCTCGTTCACCCCGAGGTCAGTAGTACAGTCTACTGTTAGTTAGAAACAGGCCTCGTTCACCCCGAGGTCAGTAGTACAGTCTACTGTTAGTTAGAAACAGGCCTCGTTCACCCCGAGGTCAGTAGTACAGTCTACTGTTAGTTAGAAACAGGCCTCGTTCACCCGGAGGTCAGTAGTACAGTCTACTGTTAGTTAGAAACAGGCCTCGTTCACCCCGAGGTCAGTAGTACAGTCTACTGTTAGTTAGAAACAGGCCTCGTTCACCCGGAGGTCAGTAGTACAGTCTACTGTTAGTTAGAAACAGGCCTCGGTCACCCGGAGGTCAGTAGTACAGTCTACTGTTAGTTAGAAACAGGCCTCGGTCACCCGGAGGTCAGTAGTACAGTCTACTGTTAGTTAGAAACGGGCCTCGTTCACCCCGAGGTCAGTAGTACAGTCTACTGTTAGTTAGAAACAGGCCTCGTTCACCCCGAGGTCAGTAGTACAGTCTACTGTTAGTTAGAAACAGGCCTCGCTCACCCCGAGGTCAGTAGTACAGTCTACTGTTAGTTAGAAACAGGCCTCACTCACCCCGAGGTCAGTAGTACAGTCTACTGTTAGTTAGAAACGGGCCTCGCTCACCCCGAGGTCAGTAGTACAGTCTACTGTTAGTTAGAAACAGGCCTCGTTCACCCCGAGGTCAGTAGTACAGTCTACTGTTAGTTAGAAACAGGCCTCGTTCACCCCGAGGTCAGTACAGTTAGTCATTTGGTTGAACACTTTTTAAAAATGTAGCTTACTTCAGAATAGTAGAATTTCATTAGGCAACAGTGTTATACTTTCATTATTATGACCAAAGAACTAACCACTGTTTTACTAGAATGTTCTGAAACTCCTGTTCAGATGTCAGTCACCTCCAAGGTGCTCTCGTCTGTATCATTTGGCATTTGCTCAATGATTTACTTTTACCCCCACGGTCAACATCTTAAATGGACGATGATAATGGATTTAAACAAGATGATAATGGATTTCAACAAGATGATAATGACAAGAATCCACAGTGGAATCTGATACTCTCTTACAAGGCTGCAGTGATAATAATAATGATGATGTCATCCTCTCTATAGAACTAGAGACGAGAAGACGGGAGGATGAGTACAGATTCACAAGTAAGTGATTTGATTGGTCCTCCTTGCCTGGCTTTCTCCGTATCATTGGCTATTTTAAACATGTCACTTTTTTTTAGATTTTCAAGAATTTGCTCAAATGCCAAAGTTTACCGACAGAACTCATAGTATCTTGTTGTCAATGACTTCGTCGTTTTGCGGGTGTGTTAGATTAATTATTTTAGAAATAATTTGCCATTTATGATTTTAAGTGTAATAAATAGTGGAGGTGGAAAAAATCGATAGTTACATATCAGGATATTATTTTGATGATATATTATATCTTATCGTTTTTTTTTTTTTTTACAAAATCGCAATATTATTTTTGCACTAGTTGGCTGTACCTGCACCAACACTTCATCATTTGTTCTCCATCTTTTGAAATGGGGAGCCAATTAGATTTCCGCACTGTTATTTCCATGACTGATCAAAACTCGGTCTTCTCATGACTCTCTCTTGTCTCTCTGCAGCAGACATAATATGATGACCAATATGTTTGGAACATCGAAGCACAGTATAATCACAGTGTCGAATCGAAATGCATATAGAATGGTGTGGTGATAATATGGTATGGTGATAATATGGTGTGGTGATAATATGGTATGGTGATAATATGGTATGGTGATAATATGGTATGGTGATAATATGGTATGGTGAGGTCCCTCAGTATGGTGATAATATGGTGTGGTGATAATATGGTATGGTGATAATATGGTATGGTGATAATATGGTATGGTGAGGTCCCTCAGTATGGTGATAATATGGTATGGTGATAGTATGGTATGGTGATAATATGGTATGGTGAGGTCCCTCAGTATGGTGATAATATGGTATGGTGATAATATGGTATGGTGATAATATGGTATGGTGAGGTCCCTCAGTATGGTGATAATATGGTATGGTGATAATATGGTATGGTGAGGTCCCTCAGTATGGTGATAATATGGTATGGTGATAATATGGTATGGTGATAGTATGGTATGGTATGGTTATAATATGGTATGGTGATAGTATGGTATGGTGATAATATGGTATGGTGATAGTATGGTATGGTATGGTTATAATATGGTATGGTGATAATATGGTGTGGTGATAATATGGTATGGTGAGGTCCCTCAGTATGGTGATAATATGGTATGGTGATAATATGGTATGGTGATAGTATGGTATGGTATGGTTATAATATGGTATGGTGATAGTATGGTATGGTGATAATATGGTATGGTGATAGTATGGTATGGTATGGTTATAATATGGTATGGTGATAATATGGTATGGCGAGGTCCCTCAGTATGGTTATAATATGGTATGGTGATAGTATGGTATGGTATGGTTATAATATGGTATGGTGATAATATGGTATGGTGAGGTCCCTCAGTATGGTGATAATATGGTATGGTGATAATATGGTATGGTGAGGTCCCTAAGTATGGTGATAATATGGTATGGTGATAATATAGTATGGTGATAATATGGTATGGTGAGGTCCCTCAGTATGGTTATAATATGGTATGGTGATAGTATGGTATGGTGATAATATGGTATGGTGATAATATGGTGTGGTGATAATATGGTATGGTGATAATATGGTATGGTGATAATATGGTATGGTGAGGTCCCTCAGTATGGTGATAATATAGTGTTGTGAGGTCCCTGGCAATTCCCAGCCCCAGTAATAAATAATCTGTGTGCACGTTGTGAACTCGATGTAGCTAGTCGCCATGCTGGACAGATAAGGTGTCCCAATGACCCAGAAAATACATTTGTAGTCAAATCAAATAAAATGTATTTATATAGCCCTTCGTACATCAGCTGATATCTAAGTGCTGTACAGAAACACAGCCTAAAACCCCAAACAGCAAGCAATGCAGGTGTAGAAGCACGGTGGCTAGTCTTGCTATCTATCCCAGCCTTCGGCCCTGCTCAGTGCAGGGTGCATGTATTTTTAGATTGAACTTGGACCTATTGCTGCAATGGCAGCAGGCAGCACCACAGATACCGATACTTCACATTATAACTAGAGAGCCTAGATTATGCAATATCATGCCTGGAAAAAAACACACAAAAAAACAAGACACAAACTTGTTATAAATATATAACACAATTCATTAATACATTACATACTTTTAATACAACTCAAGTTGCCAGATCACAGAGAGTAAGCCAACATTGCATAGCCTGTTTGGAAAAGTTACCTTTTATTGCCTGGTCATTGCTATGAGGGATGGGAAACATTGACCCAAAATGGATTCCCCTTAGCCTGGGTGCCAGTCTTTTTTTTTCTGCCCTCTCGCCAACTCCTTTATGGAATCGGTCATGTAGAAGAAGCTTGACAAGGATGGCAGTGGAGTTGACATTTGGCAAGGGATCAAACCGATCTGGGACCAGGCTAGAATTCACCACTGTCCTGCTGCCAAATCTGAACCCAAATATACAATACGACTGTTTTTTGTTTACGTTTGTCATCATAGAACTCCTTCAAATAGCAGGGATCAGTCCCCATGGCAACGCCCTGGGAGCCTCCATGCAGCAACAGGCCACTCAGCAGGCTCCTCAGGAGAGGAGGGGCGGAGACGTGTTAGACTCCACACACACCGACATCAAACTGGAGAAGAGCAACATCGTGCTGCTAGGCCCCACCGGATCAGGTTAGTAGACTACTCGTGACGTCATCAAACCGGTTCTGGCATCACTCGTGACGTCATCAAACCGGTTCTGGCATCACTCGTGACGTCATCAAACCGGTTCTGGCATCACTCGTGACGTCATCAAACCAGTTCTGGCATCACTCGTGACGTCATCAAACCGGTTCTGGCATCACTCGTGACGTCATCAAACCAGTTCTGGCATCACTCGTCACGTCATCAAACCGGTTCTGGCGTCACTCGTGATGTCATCAAAGCAGTTCTGGCATCACTCGTGACGTCATCAAACCAGTTCTGGCATCACTCATGACGTCATCAAACCAGTTCTGGCATCACTCGTGACGTCATCAAACCAGTTCTGGCATCAGTGTGAGACGAACTAAATGCGTTGTGGCTCGTACCTTCAATGTCCTGGGACAAAAAGCCAAGGCACTTCTAATTCATTTTTGGTGCCATTTTATTTTAGTTACAAACAGGGTACATTTCTATATACTGTACTCTATACCATCTACTGCATATTGTCTATGCCGTTCGGCTATCGCTCATCCATATATTTATATGTACATATTCTCATTCCCCCCTTTAGATGTGTGTGTATTAGGTAGTTGTTGGGGAATTGTTAGATTACTTGTTAGATATTACTGCACGGTCGGAACTAGAAGCACAAGCATTTCGCTACACTCGCGTTAACATCTGCTAACCATGTGTATGTGACCAATAACATTTGATTTTATTTGGGTAGTGTTCATCATTTTGAGGACCTTAAGCGAGATTTGGTTGGGGGGGGTCTGTCACAGACAAAGGCAGGACAGTTGAAACTGGATCAGTAGCGCGACCAGGTGGACTGGGGACAGCCATGGTCAGGCCAGGTAGTCCTGAGACATGGTCCTAGGGAGAGAGAAAGAATTAGAGGGAGCATACTTAAATTCACACAGGACACCAGATAAGACAGGAGAATTTCACCAGCTGTATCGGACTGACCCTAGCCCCCCGGCACATAGGCTATTGCAGCATAGATACTGGAGGCTGAGACAGGGGGAGTCGGGGGACATAGTGGCCACGTCCAAAGATACCCCCGGACAGGGCCAACCAGGCAGGACGTTATATGTGTAATCTGCTTGAAACATTAAAGTGACTTACCTTACAAGGCAGCCATTTTCCACTCCATTCAAATGCAAATCATTTGATTCATGCACTGGGTTGTCTGGCTGTCGTGGTTTTATTTAAACTTGCCCTTCCCTCATCTACACTGATATTATTTCAGTAGAACTCGAGTATGATAAAAAAAAATGATCTCCCATATCTATCTATCTATCTATCTATCTATCTATCTATCTATTTATTTACTAACAAACAAATAAACAGCAGTGAAATACATCCTTACTGTCCTTACACATTCTTTACTGTACTTTCCCAGGCAAGACATTGTTGGCCCAGACCCTGGCCAAGTGTCTAGATGTACCTTTTGCCATCTGTGATTGTACCACCCTGACCCAGGCTGGCTACGTGGGGGAGGATATCGAGTCTGTTATCGCCAAGCTGCTGCAGGATGCAAACTACTCTGTGGATAAAGCACAGCAAGGTGGGTGAATCACAAACTCTGTTTTCTGGGTTATTTTACGACTGTTTAAAGACATGCTCCGGTACTATGGCGACTAAGAAAATATTTGGCTTCTGGGGCTGAATGTGTCAATGTGCAGTTCATGGATAATCTATGAGGAGTTTTACCTCAATTAGCCACCAAATCAGTTAAAGTAACTGTATTCTTGGAGATGTGCCGTGCCATTTTCCCTACATTTCCCCCCGCATGGGCCAGCCCCCTAACAATTCAAGTTCTAGCCAATGAGCTTCAGCCCTTCGCATTTGAGTGAGCAAGAGGCCTGTGTTATCTAATGACGTTGCACGGCGAGCCCAACAGCTCAGTGGACACAGCAGAGAGAGAGCGAGAGAGCGCAATGACGTGGTGCATTTTTCTGTACATGATGTGACGTAGTACACCATTTTGGGGGACCAAAATGTGCTCGTGAGCACTACTTTCAGAACTACTGGCTAAAAACTATACAAAGTACCGGAGAATCTCTTTAATAGTCCTGTTTTACAAGCCCCAGTATTATGAAAATAGAACTGCATTTGGACTGTGTTCTGCAATTTTATTCTGCAACTTCCTAATTACATAAGCCCCTTTGAACAATATATGGTTTTGTCCTTACCCCTCCGAAAGACACCCAGGTTGGAGAGTTTCTGGGTGCCCAGTTTCTGGGTTGGAGCAGTTGTTGTGGTGGGTGCCTTGCTCAATGGACACAATGGCAGGCAATGGCATCTATGAGTTGATACCAGCAACCCTTCGGTTGCCAGCTCACTTCCCGACAGATTTTTCAACTACTTGTTTACTGAGCTAACCTGCTCCAGCGTGCTGTTCCACAGCTGACCCTGTGCTGTTTCCTGCCTCTTGTACTCTCTCTGTGTCTCTGTCTCTGTGTGTCTGTCTCTGTGTGTGATGTATAGAGAGAGGTTGGGAATAACCTAGGACAGAAAAAAAAGACCCATTTCTGATTCCCATTAGACGATAAAGTTGTCATTTTTTTCTGTGGTTTCCCTGTACAATAGGCATAGTGTTTCTGGATGAGGTGGACAAGATCGGCAGTGTTCCTGGGATCCACCAGCTCAGAGATGTAGGAGGAGAGGGTGTACAACAGGTCAGTACTGTTCTACGCTGTCCACAAGTCTAGTAGATGCCTCTAGTGTGTAGAGGGAGGTATTCAACTCTATCTTTAACACTACACTACCTCTAATAATGATACTTTAGTTAATGTTCAAACACTCGCCCTGTCATCTACGTACCTCTAATAATGATCAAGGATGCAAACTAGTCACCTTTAGCAGAAATTTGACATTTTTAATACAAAATAGGTGACCTACCTGATTCGTGTAGAGCCGATGGAGGGGGGGTGCTTTGGATCACTACTGGCTGTAAGTGAACAAGTGATGCGTGTTTACCGCTATACTGTCTGTATCCAAGTCTCAGCCAATCGTCCACATAACAACAGAATGCAGCACGCTACTGAAGAGGGAAGAGACAACCAATTTGATAGTTACAGCATCAGCGTGCACCTTGGGAAGACAGCAGAGAGTAGAAAGGCAGTTTGACAGTTACAGCATCAGCGTGCACCCTGGGAAGACAGCAGAGAGTAGGAAGGCAGTTTGACAGTTACAGCATCAGCGTGCACCCTGGGAAGACAGCAGAGAGTAGGAAGGCAGTTTGACAGTTACAGCATCAGCGTGCACCCTGGGAAGACAGCAGAGAGTAGGAAGGCAGTTTGACAGTTACAGCATCAGCGTGCACCCTGGGAAGACAGCAGAGAGTAGGAAGGCAGTTTGACAGTTACAGCATCAGCGTGCACCCTGGGAAGACAGCAGAGAGTAGAAAGGCAGTTTGACAGTTACAGCATCAGCGTGCACCCTGGGAAGACAGCAGAGAGTAGAAAGGCAGTTTGACAGTTACAGCATCAGCGTGCACCCTGGGAAGACAGCAGAGAGTAGAAAGGCAGTTTGACAGTTACAGCATCAGCGTGCACCCTGGGAAGACAGCAGAGAGTAGAAAGGCAGTTTGACAGTTACAGCAGCGCGTCCCCTGGACGGTAACGAAGAGGTAGGTGAGAAGCCTGACCACGGAGATGGGGGTGAGAAGGTGAGGAAGCGTACTTCATGAGCTGTAACCGAAAAGAAAAGAAAAAAAAAACTGCCATTTGGAAAGTTTGAGGTGAGGGAGAAAGTGTGGTGGGACAAGTATTGTTAGCATTTTTAATTAAGTAACGTTATCTTGTTAGCTGGGTCGAATTCTCCATTAGCTAGCCAGAGAAATGTTGAGCAACATCTGATCAAATAATTTAGTTTATAGTGTGAAAATGAACTGGCTAATAAAGTCACAGCTAGCGTTAGCTAGCTATCGTTACGACACCAGATAAGCTAACATTAATAACCTAACCAATTCACTATAGTATTAACTGGTATACGACTCCTTGCCCTTCCAAGTTATAACGCGTTAGTTGCTTACTGGACCCTGGCAATCTGTGTGAAATGTTGACTAGATAACTAGCTAACAAACTAACTACTATCTATGAACCAGTGTTTTCCCTCTACAGTGTGTGGTTAATTTTCAGAATGAGAGAATTAGGGTGAAAATGAGGCGTTGCTTGTTAAACAAGTGGATTCAGGGATGAAGTGTAGCTGGAGCTGGGCCTGGTTTAAACTGGTTGCCACTGTAGAGGTGAAAAGAACACCACACACTTTCCCTCTTTCTCACTTCTTCAATACAGTGGATACAAATGGGTATGTCAGGTGTTACTCTCTGCCTGAAAGAGATCAATTATGCCACAAAAGGGTATCATGCTCTGCTGGCACGTTGTAGAACAGATGTCCACAGGCAGAAAGTGTACAGTGTAATAATGTGCAGTGTGTAGCCCTATGATATTGCTTTAGTTGTGTTGAACATGACAGTAACACTTGTCTGTGAGTGAGGGGGAACTATTACATTTTTAACTCGGTGAATGTTATTTTTGCACACATGTAGCCTTGTGCACTTGATCGATGTCTACTATAGTGGCCAAATATTTTGAGTTAAAAATAGAATGCCTGTTTGTTTTATTCTATTTCTACTTTAAGATGAGTCGTCTTCGTCCCCCCCCCCCCCCCCCCCCAGTGCAAAATTTAGATGGGTGTGGCCACAAGCCTTCTATTGTAAAGGCTGTCATGGCTAACTGCAATATTAGTGTATTGTTTGGCTAACTGCAATATGAGTGTATTGTTTGGCTAACTGCAAAATGAGTGTATTGTTTGATTTGAGTGTCGTTTGCAGTAAAGTCTTGGCAACAAATAACATTGGATTGCTTTCTTTAAAAAAGTCCGATCATCATTCTGTGTTGTTTAAATAGTTAAAGCTCACATTTCCCCCTAGCAGGGATTTTTTTTTGCGTGTTTTGATGCAACAAAAACGTTTTTAGGCCCTCACCATTTTGCATCCCTGTATGACACTTTATTTAATGTTCAAACAGACGGCAGGTCTGATACATACCTCAAATGATTTTGGGGCGGCAGGTAGCCTAGTGGTTAGAGGGTAGGGGCGGCAGGTAACCTAGTGGTTAGAGGGTAGGAGCGGCAGGTAGCCTAGTGGTTAGAGGGTAGGAGCGGCAGGTAGCCTAGTGGTTAGAGGGTAGGTGCGGCAGGTAGCCTAGTGGTTAGAGGGTAGGGGCGGCAGGTAGCCTAGTGGTTAGAGGGTAGAGGCGGCAGGTAGCCTAGTGGTTAGAGTGTAGAGGCGGCAGGTAGCCTAGTGGTTAGAGGGTAGAGGCGGCAGGTAGCCTAGTGGTTAGAGTGTAGAGGTGGCAGGTAGCCTAGTGGTTAGAGTGTAGAGGTGGCAGGTAGCCTAGTGGTTAGAGTGTAGGGGCGGCAGGTAGCCTAGTGGTTAGAGGGTAGAGGCGGCAGGTAGCCTAGTGGTTAGAGTGTAGAGGTGGCAGGTAGCCTAGTGGTTAGAGGGTAGGGGCGGCAGGTAGCCTAGTGGTTAGAGTGTAGGGGCGGCAGGTAGCCTAGTGGTTAGAGTGTAGGGGCGGCAGGTAGCCTAGTGGTTAGAGTGTAGAGGTGGCAGGTAGCCTAGTGGTTAGAGTGTAGAGGTGGCAGGTAGCCTAGTGGTTAGAGGGTAGGGGCGGCAGGTAGCCTAGTGGTTAGAGTGTAGGGGCGGCAGGTAGCCTAGTGGTTAGAGGGTAGGGGCGGCAGGGTAGCCTAGTGGTTAGAGGGTAGGAGCGGCAGGTAGCCTAGTGGTTAGAGGGTAGGGGCGGCAGGGTAGCCTAGTGGTTAGAGGGTAGGGGCGGCAGGGTAGCCTAGTGGTTAGAGGGTAGGGGCGGCAGGTAGCCTAGTGGTTAGAGGGTAGGGGCGGCAGGTAGCCTAGTGGTTAGAGGGTAGGGGCGGCAGGTAGCCTAGTGGTTAGAGGGTAGGGGCGGCAGGTAGCCTAGTGGTTAGAGGGTAGGGGCGGCAGGTAGCCTAGTGGTTAGAGGGTAGGGGCGGCAGGTAGCCTAGTGGTTAGAGGGTAGGGGCGGCAGGTAGCCTAGTGGTTAGAGGGTAGGGGCGGCAGGTAGCCTAGTGGTTAGAGGGTAGGGGCGGCAGGGTAGCCTAGTGGTTAGAGGGTAGGGGCGGCAGGTAGCCTAGTGGTTAGAGGGTAGGGGCGGCAGGTAGCCTAGTGGTTAGAGGGTAGGGGCGGCAGGTAGCCTAGTGGTTAGAGTGTAGAGGAGGCAGGCAGCCTAGTGGTTAGAGTGTAGAGGTGGCAGGTAGCCTAGTGGTTAGAGTGTAGAGGTGGCAGGTAGCCTAGTGGTTAGAGTGTAGAGGTGGCAGGTAGCCTAGTGGTTAGAGGGTAGGGGCGGCAGGGTAGCCTAGTGGTTAGAGGGTAGGGGCGGCAGGTAGCCTAGTGGTTAGAGGGTAGGGGCGGCAGGTAGCCTAGTGGTTAGAGGGTAGGGGCGGCAGGTAGCCTAGTGGTTAGAGGGTAGGGGCGGCAGGTAGCCTAGTGGTTAGAGGGTAGGGGCGGCAGGTAGCCTAGTGGTTAGAGGGTAGGGGCGGCAGGTAGCCTAGTGGTTAGAGGGTAGGGGCGGCAGGTAGCCTAGTGGTTAGAGTGTAGAGGTGGCAGGTAGCCTAGTGGTTAGAGTGTAGAGGTGGCAGGTAGCCTAGTGGTTAGAGTGTAGAGGTGGCAGGGTAGCCTAGTGGTTAGAGTGTAGAGGTGGCAGGTAGCCTAGTGGTTAGAGTGTAGAGGTGGCAGGTAGCCTAGTGGTTAGAGTGTAGAGGTGGCAGGTAACCTAGTGGTTAGAGTGTAGAGGTGGCAGGTAGCCTAGTGGTTAGAGGGTAGGGGCGGCAGGTAGCCTAGTGGTTAGAGGGTAGGGGCGGCAGGTAGCCTAGTGGTTAGAGGGTAGGGGCGGCAGGGTAGACTAGTGGTTAGAGTGTAGGGGCGGCAGGTAGCCTAGTGGTTAGAGGGTAGGGGCGGCAGGTAGCCTAGTGGTTAGAGGGTAGGGGCGGCAGGTAGCCTAGTGGTTAGAGGGTAGGGGCGGCAGGTAGACTAGTGGTTAGAGGGTAGGGGCGGCAGGTAGCCTAGTGGTTAGAGGGTAGGGGCGGCAGGTAGCCTAGTGGTTAGAGGGTAGGGGCGGCAGGTAGCCTAGTGGTTAGAGGGTAGGGGCGGCAGGTAGCCTAGTGGTTAGAGGGTAGGGGCGGCAGGGTAGCCTAGTGGTTAGAGGGTAGGGGCGGCAGGGTAGCCTAGTGGTTAGAGGGTAGGGGCGGCAGGTAGCCTAGTGGTTAGAGGGTAGGGGCGGCAGGTAGCCTAGTGGTTAGAGGGTAGGGGCGGCAGGTAGCCTAGTGGTTAGAGGGTAGGGGCGGCAGGTAGCCTAGTGGTTAGAGTGTAGAGGTGGCAGGTAGCCTAGTGGTTAGAGGGTAGGGGCGGCAGGTAGCCTAGTGGTTAGAGTGTAGAGGCGGCAGGGTAGCCTAGTGGTTAGAGTGTAGAGGTGGCAGGGTAGCCTAGTGGTTAGAGTGTAGAGGTGGCAGGTAGCCTAGTGGTTAGAGTGTAGAGGTGGCAGGTAGCCTAGTGGTTAGAGGGTAGGGGCGGCAGGTAGCCTAGTGGTTAGAGGGTAGGGGCGGCAGGTAGCCTAGTGGTTAGAGGGTAGGGGCGGCAGGGTAGCCTAGTGGTTAGAGGGTAGGGGCGGCAGGTAGCCTAGTGGTTAGAGTGTAGGGGCGGCAGGTAGCCTAGTGGTTAGAGGGTAGGGGCGGCAGGTAGCCTAGTGGTTAGAGGGTAGGGGCGGCAGGTAGACTAGTGGTTAGAGGGTAGGGGCGGCAGGTAGACTAGTGGTTAGAGGGTAGGGGCGGCAGGTAGCCTAGTGGTTAGAGGGTAGGGGCGGCAGGTAGCCTAGTGGTTAGAGGGTAGGGGCGGCAGGTAGCCTAGTGGTTAGAGGGTAGGGGCGGCAGGTAGCCTAGTGGTTAGAGGGTAGGGGCGGCAGGTAGACTAGTGGTTAGAGGGTAGGGGCGGCAGGTAGCCTAGTGGTTAGAGTGTAGAGGTGGCAGGTAGCCTAGTGGTTAGAGGGTAGGGGCGGCAGGTAGCCTAGTGGTTAGAGTGTAGAGGCGGCAGGGTAGCCTAGTGGTTAGAGTGTAGAGGTGGCAGGGTAGCCTAGTGGTTAGAGTGTAGAGGTGGCAGGTAGCCTAGTGGTTAGAGTGTAGAGGTGGCAGGTAGCCTAGTGGTTAGAGGGTAGGGGCGGCAGGTAGCCTAGTGGTTAGAGGGTAGGGGCGGCAGGTAGCCTAGTGGTTAGAGGGTAGGGGCGGCAGGGTAGACTAGTGGTTAGAGTGTAGGGGCGGCAGGTAGCCTAGTGGTTAGAGGGTAGGGGCGGCAGGTAGCCTAGTGGTTAGAGGGTAGGGGCGGCAGGTAGCCTAGTGGTTAGAGGGTAGGGGCGGCAGGTAGACTAGTGGTTAGAGGGTAGGGGCGGCAGGTAGCCTAGTGGTTAGAGGGTAGGGGCGGCAGGTAGCCTAGTGGTTAGAGGGTAGGGGCGGCAGGTAGCCTAGTGGTTAGAGGGTAGGGGCGGCAGGTAGACTAGTGGTTAGAGGGTAGGGGCGGCAGGTAGCCTAGTGGTTAGAGGGTAGGGGCGGCAGGTAGCCTAGTGGTTAGAGGGTAGGGGCGGCAGGTAGCCTAGTGGTTAGAGGGTAGGGGCGGCAGGGTAGCCTAGTGGTTAGAGGGTAGGGGCGGCAGGTAGCCTAGTGGTTAGAGGGTAGGGGCGGCAGGTAGCCTAGTGGTTAGAGGGTAGGGGCGGCAGGTAGCCTAGTGGTTAGAGGGTAGGGGCGGCAGGGTAGCCTAGTGGTTAGAGGGTAGGGGCGGCAGGGTAGACTAGTGGTTAGAGTGTAGGGGCGGCAGGTAGCCTAGTGGTTAGAGGGTAGGGGCGGCAGGTAGCCTAGTGGTTAGAGTGTAGAGGTGGCAGGGTAGCCTAGTGGTTAGAGTGTAGAGGTGGCAGGTAGCCTAGTGGTTAGAGGGTAGGGGCGGCAGGTAGCCTAGTGGTTAGAGGGTAGGGGCGGCAGGTAGCCTAGTGGTTAGAGGGTAGGGGCGGCAGGTAGCCTAGTGGTTAGAGGGTAGGGGCGGCAGGTAGCCTAGTGGTTAGAGGGTAGGGGCGGCAGGTAGCCTAGTGGTTAGAGGGTAGGGGCGGCAGGTAGCCTAGTGGTTAGAGGGTAGGGGCGGCAGGTAGCCTAGTGGTTAGAGGGTAGGGGCGGCAGGGTAGCCTAGTGGTTAGAGTGTAGGGGTGGCAGGGTAGCCTAGTGGTTAGAGGGTAGGGGCGGCAGGGTAGCCTAGTGGTTAGAGTGTAGAGGTGGCAGGTAGCCTAGTGGTTAGAGGGTAGGGGCGGCAGGTAGCCTAGTGGTTAGAGGGTAGGGGCGGCAGGTAGCCTAGTGGCTGGAGGGTTGGACTTGGAACCGAAAGGTTGCAAGATCGTATCGCCCGAGCTGACAAGGCACAAATCTGTCATTCTGCCCCCTGAACAAGGCAGTTAACCCACTGTTCCCCGGTAGGCCGTCATTGAAAATAATAATTTGTTCTTAACTGACTTGCCTAGTTAAATAAAGGTCAAATAAACAAGGATACTTTAGTTAATGTTTTAAACACTGCCGTCCTCTACATACCTCTGATAATGATGCTTTATTTGTGTCCATTAGGAAAGTTTTTCTGTGTCTCTCCCTAACTCCCTCTGTCTCAGCTGTAATCGCTGCCAAAGGTGATTCTAACATGTATTAAATACTTACCTTATCAAGATATGAGTTTTTTTATTTTCCATTCATTAAAAAAAAATAATAATAATAATTATATATAATTTTGTTGATAGTTGACAACAACAACAAAATTACAAATCCATTTGAATCTCCTCACTTTGGTAACATAACAAAAAGTCAAGAGGTGTGAAATGCTTTCTGAATGCATTGTGTATGGTATGGGAGGCGTTAAGTGTTAGACAAGCGTTTTGTTTGTAGGGTCTGCTCAAACTCCTGGAGGGCACGATAGTGAACGTTCCAGAGAAGAACTCCAGGAAGTTGAGGGGAGAGACGGTGCAGGTGGACACCACTAACATCCTGTTCGTAGCGTCAGGGGCCTTCAACGGACTCGACAGAATCGTCAGCAGACGGAAGAATGAAAAGGTGAGTAAGAAATATAATTATTATTTTCCCTCTGTGTATCCACCCTGACCTGTAATAAGGCTGTAGTCCTCTGTGTATCCACCCAGACCTGTAATAAAGCTGTAGTCCTCTGTGTATCCACCCAGACCTGTAAAGGGCTGTAGTCCTCTGTGTATCCACCCAGACCTGTAAAAGGCTGTAGTCCTCTGTGTATCCACCCAGACCTGTAATAAGGCTGTAGTCCTCTGTGTATCCACCCTGACCTGTAATAAGGCTGTAGTCCTCTGTGTATCCACCCTGACCTGTAATAAGGCTGTAGTCCTCTGTGCATCCACCCTGACCTGTAAAAGGCTGTAGTCCTCTGTGTATCCACCCAGACCTGTAATAAGGCTGTAGTCCTCTGTGTATCCACCCAGACCTGTAAAGGGCTGTAGTCCTCTGTGTATCCACCCAGACCTGTAATAAGGCTGTAGTCCTCTGTGTATCCACCCAGACCTGTAAAAGGCTGTAGTCCTCTGTGAATCCACCCAGACCTGTAATAAGGCTGTAGTCCTCTGTGTATCCACCCAGACCTGTAAAGGGCTGTAGTCCTCTGTGTATCCATCCAGACCTGTAAAGGGCTGTAGTCCTCTGTGTATCCACCCAGACCTGTAAAGGGCTGTAGTCCTCTGTGTATCCACCCAGACCTGTAATAAGGCTGTAGTCCTCTGTGTATCCACCCTGACCTGTAAAGGGCTGTAGTCCTCTGTGTATCAACCCAGACCTGTAATAAGGCTGTAGTCCTCTGTGTATCGACCCTGACCTGTAATAAGGCTGTAGTCCTCTGTGTATCCACCCTGTCCTGTAATAAGGCTGTAGTCCTCTGTGTATCCACCCTGACCTGTAATAAGGCTGTAGTCCTCTGTGTATCCACCCAGACCTGTAAAAGGCTGTAGTCCTCTGTGTATCCACCCAGACCTGTAATAAGGCTGTAGTCCTCTGTGTATCCACCCTGACATGTAAACGGGCTGTAGTCCTCTGTGTATCCACCCAGACCTGTAAACGAGCTGTAGTCCTCTGTGTATCCACCCAGACCTGTAAACGGGCTGTAGTCCTCTGTGTATCCACCCAGACCAGTAATAAGGCTGTAGTCCTCTGTGTATCCACCCAGACCTGTAAACGGGCTGTAGTCCTCTGTGTATCCACCCAGACCTGTAAACGGGCTGTAGTCCTCTGTGTATCCACCCAGACCTGTAAACGGGCTGTAGTCCTCTGTGTATCCACCCAGACCTGTAAAAGGCTGTAGTCCTCTGTGTATCCACCCAGACCTGGAAACGGGCTGTAGTCCTCTGTGTATCCACCCAGACCTGTAAAAGGCTGTAGTCCTCTGTGTATCCACCCAGACCTGTAAAGGGCTGTAGTCCTCTGTGTATCCACCCAGACCTGTAATAAGGCTGTAGTCCTCTGTGTATCCACCCAGACCTGTAAAGGGCTGTAGTCCTCTGTGTATCCACCCAGACCTGTAATAAGGCTGTAGTCCTCTGTGTATCCACCCAGACCTGTAAAAGGCTGTAGTCCTCTGTGAATCCACCCAGACCTGTAATAAGGCTGTAGTCCTCTGTGTATCCACCCAGACCTGTAAAGGGCTGTAGTCCTCTGTGTATCCATCCAGACCTGTAAAGGGCTGTAGTCCTCTGTGTATCCACCCAGACCTGTAAAGGGCTGTAGTCCTCTGTGTATCCACCCAGACCTGTAATAAGGCTGTAGTCCTCTGTGTATCCACCCTGACCTGTAAAGGGCTGTAGTCCTCTGTGTATCAACCCAGACCTGTAATAAGGCTGTAGTCCTCTGTGTATCCACCCTGACCTGTAATAAGGCTGTAGTCCTCTGTGTATCCACCCTGTCCTGTAATAAGGCTGTAGTCCTCTGTGTATCCACCCTGACCTTTAATAAGGCTGTAGTCCTCTGTGTATCCACCAAGACCTGTAAAAGGCTGTAGTCCTCTGTGTATCCACCCAGACCTGTAATAAGGCTGTAGTCCTCTGTGTATCCACCCTGACATGTAAACGGGCTGTAGTCCTCTGTGTATCCACCCAGACCTGTAAACGAGCTGTAGTCCTCTGTGTATCCACCCAGACCTGTAAACGGGCTGTAGTCCTCTGTGTATCCACCCAGACCAGTAATAAGGCTGTAGTCCTCTGTGTATCCACCCAGACCTGTAAACGGGCTGTAGTCCTCTGTGTATCCACCCAGACCTGTAAACGGGCTGTAGTCCTCTGTGTATCCACCCAGACCTGTAAACGGGCTGTAGTCCTCTGTGTATCCACCCAGACCTGTAAAAGGCTGTAGTCCTCTGTGTATCCACCCAGACCTGGAAACGGGCTGTAGTCCTCTGTGTATCCACCCAGACCTGTAAAAGGCTGTAGTCCTCTGTGTATCCACCCAGACCTGTAAAGGGCTGTAGTCCTCTGTGTATCCACCCAGACCTGTAATAAGGCTGTAGTCCTCTGTGTATCCACCCAGACCTGTAATAATGCTGTAGTCCTCTGTGTATCCACCCAGACCTGTAAAAGGCTGTAGTCCTCTGTGTATCCACCCAGACCTGTAAACGGGCTGTAGTCCTCTGTGTATCCACCCAGACCTGTAATAAGGCTGTAGTCCTCTGTGTATCCACCCAGACCTGTAAACGGGCTGTAGTCCTCTGTGTATCCACCCAGACCTGTAAACGGGCTGTAGTCCTCTGTGTATCCACCCAGACCTGTAAAGGGCTGTAGTCCTCTGTGTATCCACCCAGACCTGTAAACGGGCTGTAGTCCTCTGTGTATCCACCCAGACCTGTAAAGGGCTGTAGTCCTCTGTGTATCCACCCAGACCTGTAAAGGGCTGTAGTCCTCTGTGTATCCACCCAGACCTGTAAAGGGCTGTAGTCCTCTGTGTATCCACCCAGACCTGTAATAATGCTGTAGTCCTCTGTGTATCCACCCAGACTTGTAAAAGGCTGTAGTCCTCTGTGTATCCACCCAGACTTGTAAAAGGCTGTAGTCCTCTGTGTATCCACCCAGACCTGTAAAGGGCTGTAGTCCTCTGTGTATCCACCCAGACCTGTAATAAGGCTGTAGTCCTCTGTGTATCCACCCAGACCTGTAATAATGCTGTAGTCCTCTGTGTATCCACCCAGACCTGTAAAAGGCTGTAGTCCTCTGTGTATCCACCCAGACCTGTAAAAAGGGCTATAGTCCTCTGTGTATCCACCCAGACCTGTAATAATGCTGTAGTCCTCTGTGTATCCACCCAGACCTGTAATAAGGCTGTAGTCCTCTGTGTATCCACCCAGACCAGTAAACGGGCTGTAGTCCTCTGTGTATCCACCCAGACCAGTAAACGGGCTGTAGTCCTCTGTGTATCCACCCAGACCAGTAAACGGGCTGTAGTCCTCTGTGTATCCACCCAGACCTGTAATAATGCTGTAGTCCTCTGTGTATCCACCCAGACCTGTAAAAAGGGCTTTAGTCCTCTGTGTATCCACCCAGACCTGTAAAAGGGCTTTAGTCCTCTGTGTATCCACCCAGACCTGTAAAAGGGCTGTAGTCCTCTGTGTATCCACCCAGACCTGTAAACGGGCTGTAGTCCTCTGTGTATCCACCCAGACCTGTAAACGGGCTGTAGTCCTCTGTGTATCCACCCAGACCTGTAATAAGGCTGTAGTCCTCTGTGTATCCACCCAGACCTGTAAACGGGCTGTAGTCCTCTGTGTATCCACCCAGACCTGGAAACGGGCTGTAGTCCTCTGTGTATCCACCCAGACCTGTAAAAGGCTGTAGTCCTCTGTGTATCCACCCAGACCTGTAAAGGGCTGTAGTCCTCTGTGTATCCACCCAGACCTGTAATAAGGCTGTAGTCCTCTGTGTATCCACCCAGACCTGTAATAATGCTGTAGTCCTCTGTGTATCCACCCAGACCTGTAAAAGGCTGTAGTCCTCTGTGTATCCACCCAGACCTGTAAACGGGCTGTAGTCCTCTGTGTATCCACCCAGACCTGTAATAAGGCTGTAGTCCTCTGTGTATCCACCCAGACCTGTAAACGGGCTGTAGTCCTCTGTGTATCCACCCAGACCTGTAAACGGGCTGTAGTCCTCTGTGTATCCACCCAGACCTGTAAAGGGCTGTAGTCCTCTGTGTATCCACCCAGACCTGTAAACGGGCTGTAGTCCTCTGTGTATCCACCCAGACCTGTAAAGGGCTGTAGTCCTCTGTGTATCCACCCAGACCTGTAAAGGGCTGTAGTCCTCTGTGTATCCACCCAGACCTGTAAAGGGCTGTAGTCCTCTGTGTATCCACCCAGACCTGTAATAATGCTGTAGTCCTCTGTGTATCCACCCAGACTTGTAAAAGGCTGTAGTCCTCTGTGTATCCACCCAGACTTGTAAAAGGCTGTAGTCCTCTGTGTATCCACCCAGACCTGTAAAGGGCTGTAGTCCTCTGTGTATCCACCCAGACCTGTAATAAGGCTGTAGTCCTCTGTGTATCCACCCAGACCTGTAATAATGCTGTAGTCCTCTGTGTATCCACCCAGACCTGTAAAAGGCTGTAGTCCTCTGTGTATCCACCCAGACCTGTAATAATGCTGTAGTCCTCTGTGTATCCACCCAGACCTGTAATAAGGCTGTAGTCCTCTGTGTATCCACCCAGACCAGTAAACGGGCTGTAGTCCTCTGTGTATCCACCCAGACCTGTAAAAAGGGCTATAGTCCTCTGTGTATCCACCCAGACCTGTAAAAGGCTGTAGTCCTCTGTGTATCCACCCAGACCAGTAAGCGGGCTGTAGTCCTCTGTGTATCCACCCTGACCTGTAATAAGGCTGTAGTCCTCTGTGTATCCACCCAGACCTGTAATAAGGCTGTAGTCCTCTGTGTATCCACCCAGACCTGTAATAAGGCTGTAGTCCTCTGTGTATCCACCCAGACCTGTAAAAAGGCTGTAGTCCTCTGTGTATCCACCCAGACCTGTAATAAGGCTGTAGTCCTCTGTGTATCCACCCAGACCTGTAATAAGGCTGTAGTCCTCTGTGTATCCACCCAGACCTGTAAAAAGGCTGTAGTCCTCTGTGTATCCACCCAGACCTGTAATAAGGCTGTAGTCCTCTGTGTATCCACCCAGACCTGTAAAGGGCTGTAGTCCTCTGTGTATCCACCCAGACCTGTAAAAGGCTGTAGTCCTCTGTGTATCCACCCAGACCTGTAAAAGGCTGTAGTCCTCTGTGTATCCACCCAGACCTGTAATAAGGCTGTAGTCCTCTGTGTATCCACCCAGACCTGTAATAAGGCTGTAGTCCTCTGTGTATCCACCCAGACCTGTAAACGGGCTGTAGTCCTCTGTGTATCCACCCAGACCTGTAAACGGGCTGTAGTCCTCTGTGTATCCACCCAGACCTGTAAAGGGCTGTAGTCCTCTGTGTATCCACCCAGACCTGTAAACGGGCTGTAGTCCTCTGTGTATCCACCCAGACCTGTAAAGGGCTGTAGTCCTCTGTGTATCCACCCAGACCTGTAAAGGGCTGTAGTCCTCTGTGTATCCACCCAGACCTGTAAACGGGCTGTAGTCCTTTGATTATTTCCTCTCTAAAATACTTGGTCAACAAAGAGTGTCTCTTATCTGAGCAGTTTAGTTATTTGTCCCTTTTTAATGTATTATTTTCAGGAATGTAACATGAATGTCTAGACCTGGCGATCTTCTCCAGACGTCTAATTTCTTCAGTGTTTTAGTGTTATCACTTTCTGTAGTTTTTGTCTAGTAGCTGGACTTCAACACACCCGCTAATCTTCTTCTCCTTTATAGTACCTGGGCTTTGGCACGCCCTCCAACATGGGTAAGGGCCGTCGTGCGGCGGCAGCAGCCGACCTGGCTAACAGTAGTGAACAGACCGACATGGTGGCAGAGATGGAGGAGAAGGACCGGCTGCTGAAGCTCGTGGAGGCCCGGGACCTCATTGAGTTTGGGATGATCCCGGAGTTTGTCGGGCGTCTGCCTGTGGTGGTGCCTCTACACAGTCTGGATGAAGAGACGCTGGTCCGCATCCTGACAGAACCACGCAACGCCGTCATACCCCAGTACCAGGCCCTGTTCAGCATGGACAAGGTAATTATTAGTAGAACCACTCAACACTGTCATACCACAGTACCAGGCCCAGTTCAGTACGGACAAGGTAATTATTAGTAGAACCACCCAACACTGTCATACCACAGTACCAGGCCCGGTTCAGCATGGACAAGGTAATTATTAGTAGAACCACCCAACACTGTCATACCACAGTACCAGGCCCAGTTCAGTACGGACAAGGTAATTATTAGTAGAACCACCCAACACTGTCATACCCCAGTACCAGGCCCTGTTCAGCATGGACAAGGTAATTATTAGTAGAACCACTCAACACTGTCATACCACAGTACCAGGCCCAGTTCAGTACGGACAAGGTAATTATTAGTAGAACCACCCAACACTGTCATACCACAGTACCAGGCCCGGTTCAACATGGACAAGGTAATTATTAGTAGAACCACCCAACACTGTCATACCACAGTACCAGGCCCGGTTCAGCATGGACAAGGTAATTATTAGTAGAACCACCCAACACTGTCATACCACAGTACCAGGCCCGGTTCAGCATGGACAAGGTCATTAGTAGTAGAACCACCCAACACTGTCATACCACAGTACCAGGCCCAGTTCAGTACGGACAAGGTAATTATTAGTAGAACCACCCAACACTGTCATACCACAGTACCAGGCCCGGTTCAGCATGGACAAGGTAATTATTCGTAGAACCACCCAACACTGTCATACCACAGTACCAGGCCCGGTTCAACATGGACAAGGTAATTATTAGTAGAACCACCCAACACTGTCATACCACAGTACCAGGCCCGGTTCAGCATGGACAAGGTAATTATTAGTAGAACCACCCAACACTGTCATACCACAGTACCAGGCCCGGTTCAACATGGACAAGGTAATTATTAGTAGAACCACCCAACACTGTCATACCACAGTACCAGGCCCGGTTCAGTACGGACAAGGTAATTATTCGTAGAACCACCCAACACTGTCATACCACAGTACCAGGCCCGGTTCAACATGGACAAGGTAATTATTAGTAGAACCACCCAACACTGTCATACCACAGTACCAGGCCCGGTTCAGCATGGACAAGGTAATTATTAGTAGAACCACCCAACACTGTCATACCACAGTACCAGGCCCGGTTCAGCATGGACAAGGTAATTAGTAGTAGAACCACCCAACACTGTCATACCACAGTACCAGGCCCAGTTCAGTACGGACAAGGTAATTAGGAGTAGAACCACCCAACACTGTCATACCCCAATACCAGGCCCGGTTCAGCATGGACAAGGTAATTAGTAGTACTTAGGGCTGGCACAATTAACGTATAACTGTGTAACCCATGATTAGGGATGAAGACTGTCATGAAACTAAAATAACTGTCATAACCGTAAAAAAATATATACACAAATGTATCTGGACACCCCTTCAAATGAGTGGATTCGGCTATTTCAGGTCTCGAGCACATACAGCCATGCAATGTCCGTAAACACTGGCAGTAAAATGGCCCTACTGAAGAGCTCAGTGACTTTCAACGTGCCACCGTCACCAACAAGTCAGTTTGTCAAATTTCTGCCCTGTTAGAGCTGCCCTGGTCAGCTGTAAGTGCTGTCATTGTAAAGTGGAAACGTCTAGGAGCAACAACGGCTCAGCCGCGAAGTGGTAGGCCACACAAGCTCACAGAAAGGGACTGCCGAGTGCTGGAGCACGTAGCGCGCCGAAATCATCTGTCCTCGGTTGCAACACTCCCTACCGAGTTCCAAACTGTCTCTGGAAGCAACGTCAGCGCGACAACTGTTCGTCGGGAGCTTCCACACAGAAGCCTAAGATCACCATGCGCAATGCCAAGTGTCAGTGAAAGTGGTGTAAAGCTCACCGCTATTGGACTCTGGAGCAGTGGAAATCTGTTCTCTGGAGTGATGAATCACGCTTCACCATCTGGCAGTCCGACGGCCGAATCTGGGTTTGGCGGATGCCAAGAGAACGCTACCTGCCCCAATGCATAGTGCAAAATGTAAAGTTTGGTGGAGGTCTGGGGCTGTTTTTTTTTCATAGTTTGGGCTTGTGTAAAAGCTTTGCTTCCGTCCCTCTCCTCGCCCCTACCTGGGCTCGAACCAGGGACCCTCTGCACACATCAACAACAGTCACCCTCGAAGCACCGTTACCCATCGCTCCACAAAAGCCGCGGCCCTTGTACAGCAAGGGGAACTACTACACTGTCGTTCAAAAGTTTGGGGTCACTTAGAAATCTCATAGAAATAACATAAAATAGATGAGAAATACAGTGTAGACATGGTTAATGTTGTAAATGACTATTGTAGCTGGAAACGGCAGATTTTTAAAAATGGAATATCTACATAGGCGTACAGAGAGAGGCCCATTATCAGCAGCCATCACTCCTGTGTTCTAATGGCACATTGTGTTAGCTAATCCAAGTTTATAATTTTAAAGGGCTAATTGATCATTAGAAAACCCTTTTTTTTTTCAATTATGTTAGCACAGCTAAAAACTGATTTTAAAGAAGCATTAAAACTGGCCTTCTTTAGACTAGTTGAGTATCTGGAGCGTCAGTATTTGTGTGTGTCCGTGTTCTTTTGGAAGGGGGAAAAAGTATAATAATTCTTAACCCTGCATTATAATTATATAAAAGCCCCTTAGATATTCTGTTTTTATTTACAGTAGTGATGGACAGCTGGAGGCATTTTGTTAAATAAAGGTTATATTTACGTTTTTTTTTTGTTAAACTCATCCAGCGAGGGTATCGTTTTCTTAGCAAGGGAGGAGAATTCCCCACGTGGGCGGACTGGGAAAGGCTCACGTTCAAACGCTATGATATCCTTGGGCAGACATGCTGTAGTCTTCCAATCTGGTGGAGAAGATGTCCCTCAGCTGCTTGATGAAATGTTCCATCAGCTCTGTGACGAGGCTGTGGCCTGGTCCCTCTGCCTGTCGTTTCTTCAGTGTTCTGAAGTCTTCCATCAGCTCTGTGACGATGCTGCGGCCTGGTCCCTCTGCCTGTCGTTTCTTCAGTGTGCTGAAGTCTTCCATCAGCTCTGTGACTATGCTGCGGCCTGGTCCCTCTGCCTGTCGTTTCTTCAGTGTGTTGAAGTCTTCCATCAGCTCTGTGACGATGCTGCGGCCTGGTCCCTCTGCCTGTCGTTTCTTCAGTGTGCTGAAGTCTTCCATCAGCTCTGTGACGATGCTGCGGCCTGGTCCCTCTGCCTGTCGTTTCTTCAGTGTGCTGAAGTCTTCCATCAGCTCTGTGACGATGCTGCGGCCTGGTCCCTCAGCCTGTCGTTTCTTCAGTGTGCTGAAGTCTTCCATCAGCTCTGTGACGATGCTGCGGCCTGGTCCCTCTGCCTGTCGTTTCTTCAGTGTGCTGAAGTCTTCCATCAGCTCTGTGACGATGCTGCGGCCTGGTCCCTCCGCCTGTCGTTTCTTCAGTGTGCTGAAGTGCAGTAACCTTCCAGAGGACAAGTCCAAATCCAACAACTCAAGCTTCCTAGTAAAGGCCTTTGCACCATGTCCACGACTGTTTTCCCTCTCCCTTGTAAACTGCAGATTTAACCCGTTTTAAGTTACGGAATATGTCCGCAAAAAAAAAGTGGTGTGTGCAGCTCTCAATTACCAATTCAATGTTTCTGCGTCGGGCCTCTATATGGGGCGGGAAGGCCACTGAAAGTTTCTGCGTCGGGCCTCTAAATGGGGCGGGAAGGCCACTGAAAGTTCTATGCTTCGATTCCTAATTAGTTTGAGATTGGAATTGTTTGCAAACAGCGATATTTTCATTGCTAATAAGACGCACTGGCTTGGCATTGGGAAAGATGAAGAGATGAACGCATATCTCTCTCTATACAGTCTTCTCTGAAACTTCGGTTTTCATTATCCGCCTTTCTTCTTGATACTTTTTGAGAGCGACATGATCTCTTGCCATCAAGCTAATTGTTCTGAACGAATGTTTACATTAAAAAAAGTAGTGGACTACAGTAGGCTATGTAGACGTGTTTATCCCCACCAATTAACGCACCGAGAAATAAACAACAAATTATAATAATTTGATAGAGACAGTGGTTTTGAGTGTAATCAGATAAATTCGGTGACAATAAGATAATTTATTATGTACCAATCATATGTGTTAAATCAATGAGATGTGTTATTTTCACTGAATCTTCATTTGGGTATTGGTTAGCCTACAATTGGAGTTTGGAAACAGTCACGTTGTACAGCGCCATATTTTCCTAACAGAAACCCTGAGGGTTTTGTTTTTCTAGAACCACCATAATATTAATCAAATTAATTAAGCTACATTTCTTAATCAATCCCATATACTATGTTCTTACTAAAAAAGGTTTTAAATTCTCTAGTACAGCCAATATTACAAAAAGTCAAATGCTTCTCAAAGATGCCCTCTGGTGGTCAAACTAGCACTAACGGCAACAATGGCTGACAATTAAATAACGTGCAATAGAATTCTGCGGCAGCCCGCAAGGTGTGCTGTAGTATGACGCAACTTTTACAGGAAGAATCACTGTAGTAGTAACACAAGGTAATAGCAGCAGCAGGCCCTGTTCAGCATGAACAAGGTGAGGAAGGAAAGGCCTTCTTTCTCGGGACTGGAACCACATCTCCCCTGCTGAGAATCTACTGGCTACCTACAGCTCACATACAAGTACTGCTGGCTACTACTTAGCAAACACACAGATAATATTGTCAATAATCAAGGATGTGTTTTTGTCATGTTTAGTCTAGTGTAGCAGGTATCCTAGTGGTTAGAGCATTGGACCAGTAACTGAAAGGTCGCTGGTTCGAATACCCAAGGTGACAAGGGGAAAAATCAGCCGATGCACCGTTGAGCAAGGCACTTAACCCTAATTTGCTCCAGGGGTGCCGTACTACTATGGCTGACGCTGTAAAACAACACATTTCACTGCACCTGTCCAGTGTATGTGACAATGAAACATAATCTTTTTTTTTTTTTGTCTTTTAGATGTGCGTATCACATTCACTCTTCCTGTGTCTCGGTTCCTGTTTTAACCCTCCAGTGTATTCCTCTCTCTGTCATTGTGTTCCAGTGTGAACTGAACGTAACCACAGATGCTCTGAGGGCCATCGCCAGACTGGCTCTGGAGAGAAAGACTGGAGCCCGAGGCCTGAGGTCCATCATGGTCAGTCAGTACAGAAAATGATGCACGATGACAATATGCTCAATACCTATAAGTTGGGTATTTGAGTATTTTATCAGCTGTCACAATATACACACAATGGCTTCAATTGATGACGATAAATATGAGTGATATTTCTATTATGGTGAGTGATTTCTGTGACCATGAAGGTTCATTTTAATTCATTAATATCCATGTCCTGTTTCAGTTTGCTGTGTGAAATGTCTCTCTTTTAAAAAATTTAAAAAAAAAATATTACAGGAGAAGCTTCTTCTGGAGCCCATGTTCGAGGTGCCATGTTCAGACATCATGTCTGTGGAGTTAACCAAGGACGTCGTCTTGGGCAAATCAGAACCACAATACGTCAGGTTAGTCAGCACCTGTTTGGTTCTAATTCTCACTTCTCAAATCATATTATACCATGGCAAGTGATTTATTTGTGGTAGGCTGAAAAAAAGAAGAGAGAAACACACTTTACACTAAAGAACGTAGGGGAAAAAAACAGGCCGTCATTGGAAATAACAATGATTCGCTGACTCGCCTGGTGGAAGAAGTATACAACAACCCCATCAGGCATGCAGGTCCTACCTGTTGGTTTCATCATGTCAGAACAGAACCCTGACCTGAAGTTCCCGTGTTATGGTCCCATGTGATGTGCCAAAGTGAAAACGCATCTCATCAAACCCTACCTCGGCTCCCCTACCACTAACTAGCAGTTATCCAGAGCGACTCACAGTAGTGAGTTCATACATTTTCATACTGGTCCCCCCTGTGGGAATCAAACCCACAACCCTGGCGTTGCAAGCACCATGCTCTACCAACTGAGCCACACAGGACCAAATAACTAACCCTGCCACTAATCCTGACCATAATCCTGACCCTGACTATAATCCTGACCCTGCCACTAATCCTGACCCTGCCACTAATCCTGACCCTGCCACTAATCCTGACCCTGCCACTAATCCTGACCATAATCCTGACCCTGCCACTAATCCTGACCCTGCCACTAATCCTGACCCTGCCACTAATCCTGACCCTGCCACTAATCCTGACCATAATCCTGACCCTGCCACTAATCCTGACCCTGCCACTAATCCTGACCCTGCCACTAATCCTGACCATAATCCTGACCCTGCCACTAATCCTGACCATAATCCTGACCCTGCCACTAATCCTGACCCTGCCACTAATCCTGACCATAATCCTGACCCTGCCACTAATCCTGACCATAATCCTGACCCTGCCACTAATCCTGACCCTGCCACTAATCCTGACCATAATCCTGACCCTGCCACTAATCCTGACCCTGCCACTAATCCTGACCCTGCAACTAATCCTGACCATAATCCTGACCCTGCCACTAATCCTGACCATAATCCTGACCCTGCCACTAATCCTGACCCTGCCACTAATCCTGACCATAATCCTGACCCTGCCACTAATCCTGACCCTGCCACTAATCCTGACCATAATCCTGACCCTGCCACTAATCCTGACCCTGCCACTAATCCTGACCCTGCCACTAATCCTGACCATAATCCTGACCCTGCCACTAATCCTGACCCTGCCACTAATCCTGACCATAATCCTGACCCTGCCACTAATACTGACCCTGCCACTAATCCTGACCCTGCCACTAATCCTGACCCTGCCACTAATCCTGACCCTGCCACTAATACTGACCCTGCCACTAATACTGACCCTGCCACTAATAGTGACCCTCCTACTAATATTGACCCTCTCTCTCTCTCTCTGCATAACTGACCCTGCCACTAATCCTGACTCTGCCACTAATACTGACCCTCCTACTAATACTGACCCTCTCTCTCTCTGCATAACTGACCCTGCCACTAATTTTGACCCTGCCACTAATTTTGACCCTGCCACTAATTTTGACCCTGCCACTAATACTGACCCTGCCACTAATACTGACCCTGCCACTAATACTGACCCTCTCTCTCTCTCTGCATAACTGACCCTGCCACTAATACTGACCCTGCCACTAATACTGACCCTCTCTCTCTCTCTCTCTCTGCATAACTGACCCTGCCACTAATACTGACCCTGCCACTAATACTGACCCTGCCACTAATACTGACCCTCTTTCTCTCTCTGCATAACTAACCCTACCTCGCTCTCGCTCTCAGTTTTAGTTATGCGCAGAGAATCTCCTAAATGACTCAATTGTGATGTAAATATATTTCCAGGGCTCCAGCAGAGGAGGACTACGACTCTGGTATTGAAGAGGAGAACTGGCCCAGACAGGTGGATGCGGCAGCTAACAACTGATCGGATATCCCTCCCCCTGTCCAGTCATTCATTTCAACAACTGTCACATCTACAATCATTTAGAACACATTCTAGAACATTTGGAAGCCAACTGTAGGTTCCTGGAATTCCAGCCCCTGAGCCATCTAAACAGACCTCCGTCAGGCTCTGTAGACCACTACTAAAACCACACGATAAAACCCTTTCTCTGAGGAAGTGTTTTCATAATGAACAACACGGATTTGAGCTCTAGAAGTACCTTCTTTTTTTTTTTGGTCCTGTGAATTGGACAGTAGGCTAATTCTTTAAGTTGTTAGAAAATGAAAATGGACCTGCTATAGTGTATATATTTAAAAATGGTTGGGGTAGGTAGTGTAATTTGTCTGTTCTCTCTCCTCTTGTGTTGTGGCGATTACAGATTGAAATGACAATGGAAACAAATTTAACATGACTGGGATCATATTTTACACTTGAAGACTTAACCAGGGCTAGGAATGTTCTGTTTTACTATCAAATCAAAGTTTATTTGTCACGTGCGCTGAATACAACACAATACAGTGAAATGCTTACTTACAGGCTCTAACCAATAGTGCAGAAAAAGGTATTAGGTGAACAATAGGTTAGTAAAGAAATAAAACAACAGTAAAAAGACAGGCTATATACAGTAAGTAGCGAGGCTACATACAGACACCGGTTAGTCAGGCTGATTGAGGTAGTATGTACATGTAGATATGGTTATCGTCAATGTTACATAACAATATACAACTAATGCCCTGACTGTCACCAGCAGACCGGGGTTCAAATACTATTTGAAATGGTTCACATGCATACATGCATACATACATACATACATACATACATACTTTGGAGTGTTTTCTCTGGCCTGCTTAAGAGTATCAGGTGGGTGAGATTTGTACTTTTGGTAATATGCTGTTAGTTCCATTGCAACAGTGAAGTTCAATTGAGCCCAGCTAAAGTATTTGATATGATTTCAAGTAGTATTTGAACCCAGCTCTCTAGATGTATGATATTCCATAATGAGCACGTCATCATTGTGATGTTTTTTTTTCTATGGAGTTAAATTGGTGCCAAAAGTTTTCTGTCAGTAATTTAACTCCGTATTTCGTCCTATCCGCTATTTTAACGGAATTTATAATGAACATAACTGGCCTGTACATTGTCGGTATTAAAGCTTCAGTTTAGAATCCGTTTGTATCACAGCAACACACCTGTCGTTAGGGGAAACATCATAACAGCGTACTACACACTACTCCAGCACACTAAACAGAGTGGAGATGCGTTCAAAATGGCACCCTATTCGACCAGGACCTCTGGTTAAAAATAGGGCACTATATAAGGAATAGGCTGCTTTTTCAGACGCTGACCGTTTGACTTTTTAGTGACTAGTGACTCTTTCTTTTTTTACGTTGAGAATGTTTATTTCTGCAGTGTTGTATCCTCCCCACCCCCCACCCCCTTCTAGAAACCCGCTCTCTAGGGAGTGTACCTGTCAGCTCTCTTTAACCTCACAGGGTTACCTACTGTTAGATCGTTATCAAGCCCTTGATATTCAAAAAGGTTTCAGAGTTGCTGACCTAGGATCAGGTGCTCCCGGTCCATACAATAGTATTCATTCTGATCTAAAAAGGATAAACTGATCCTAGATTCTTACTCTGATATTCTTTCTGAATGTTTTACTTTGCTCTGTCTGGGTCAAGCTTCACACCCGCCACCCCCACCCCCACCCGCCACCTCACCTGTAGTAATGCTCCAGTATGTCGTGTTACTAAAATGGTCCCTCAATCACTAGGCACTTCTTCTGCAATTAAGCCTTTTTAACTATTTCTCTCCACACTGAACCATGGCTGTTCCATGTCGTGTAATGCTGGTATGTGCTATTATAATACAATCATCATCACCATAATAATACAATTGTTTGTGTTCCTTTTCAGTTCCTTTTATGCTTCTCTTCTCAACGGGCAATCATAATAACATGTAAAATCTAAATTTATTGATGTGATTGTTTAAATATTATAAATAAAATGTATATCTCTGTACAGAATGATTTGTTGTCTTACATGTTTATAACACTCTCAATGTAGATTGTGTCAAAGCTTCTTCGCATTGTTTTGTTCAAACTCCATTTTGCAATGCAATGTGATACCACTGAGGGGCACCATGACTACCATTGCTATGGCACCATGACTACCATCGTTTACCTCCATGTTAGAGAGCAGAACGGGCCATGTAGTACCATGACTACCATCGCTATGGCACCACTGAGGGGCACCATGACTACCATCGCTATGGCACCACTGAGGGGCACCATGACTACCATCGCTATGGCACCACTGAGGGGCACCATGACTACCATTGTTTACCGCCACGTTAGAGAGCAGAACTGGCCATGTAGCTCATAAGCAGCTCATGTGTAATCTGTGTTGAAAGTGTGTTGTACAACATGTTCCTGTTTCTCAACACATCAGCATTTCTCTAATCCTCTCCTTCCCTCGGACTCCCTGTTACTTTCCAGGAAGACATTGCCAAGAACTGGAGGTTGGGTAAATCGATGGGGTTGGTTTCCCAGACTTGCCTTTTCGTTCTAGACTAAACAACATGTTAAATGGAGATTACAGGAAGTTTTGCTGAGAAGGAATTCAAAATCCCTTTTTAAACCTATGTTGATAAATCTCTCAAATGGTCACATAATGCACACATACTGTTACCAGGCTGGTTAAATAAGAATAGTTAAAGAGATCCTGTATACCCCTCCCCCCCAGGCCAACGTCATGACACCCCTCCCTGGAAAATAAACCATCATAGATATATACATCCTGGGTTCCAACCCAAAACGATCTGAATACTTATGTAAATATGATTATATATATATTTTTTTTTAGAAATTAGCAATTAAAAAAAAATCTAAACCTGTTTTTGCTTTGTCATAATGGGGTATTGTGATGTCATAATGGGGTATTGTGATGTCATAATGGGTTATTGTGTGTAGATTGATGAAGGGAAAAAAACAATTTAATCAATTTTAGAATAAGGCTGTAACATAACAAAATGTGTAAAAAGGGAAGGAGTCTGAATACTTTCCGAATGCACTGTACATCATTAAGACACATTTCAGTTGAATACGTTCAGGTTTACAACTGACCAGGTATCCTCATCTCCCTTCGTGGTTTCCACTCCATCCAAGGGTAGTTCTCAGTAATGAGGGTGTCAACAACAGCACATCTGATGATGTCAGACAGGACAGGGGCTTATAAGTGATCAAGAGAATTAGCTCGTGTGTTGATACTTAGGCTATTTATCCAGATATAAGTCATTCAGCGTACACCTGTCCTGTCAACACTTTACACACACACGGTGGACTGGCCAGACAACACTTTTCAAAAGGGGAGGTGAGTGAGTACTGCCTGTGAAAAATGTGTGTGATCAATAATTTAAGATAACTGCCATCGATTACTATTGATTGCTGCCTTCACTGGCATCATAACATTCACCTGACAGAATTTGCTATTTCAATTAATTTCACCAAGGAATTGAGTACTACTCTAGCTTTGCCCTATGCTGTGTGTGTGTGTGTGCGTGCATCTTTGTGTGCGTGCGTGCCTGTGACTGTGTGTGTTGTTTTATTTAAATGTGTGTTTGTGTGTTGTATATTTAAATGTGTGTGTGTGTGTGTGCCTTCATGTTGTTCCCTGAGTTTTCTGTGTAAATGTCTGTGTGTGTGTGGGGGTTTTCTTGTTCTGGGTATACAGACAGGATGACCAGTCTAGAGGAGGTTCCCTTTAAGAGCCCTCTGGGGCCACTACAGGAGCTGGGGCCCCTGGGAGGAGAGATAGAGCTGGTTACGGCCCCAGAGTTCACCATACCAGACCACCTCCAAATACTACAAGACACTGAGGTTAGTTATATGGCTATGGCGGGCTATGTGATATTGTTTTGTGATAATGCTGGCAGGTACCCTAGATATTGGGGCTTGGGGCTCCCCAATGGCGCAGCGGTCTAAGGCACTGCATCTCAGTGCTAGAGGCGTCATTACAGATTTCAGGCTGTATCACAACCGGCCGAAATTGGGAGTCCCATAAGGTGGCTCACAATTTGCCCAGTGTCGTCCGGGTTAGGGTTTTGCCGGGGTAGGCTGTCATTGTAAATAAGAATTTGTTCTTACCTGAGTTGCCTAGTTAAATAAATCAATAAAAAATATTATAGTTAGGCCAGCAACTGAAGCGCAGGGTTCGATTGCCGAGTCCAACAAAAACATATTTGGTGGGATTCTAGGTAGCCTATTTTAAAAATGTCCTGCCATTGTACCTTTTGAGCAAGACACTTAAACTGACAACAATGGACCAAAAAAAAGTGTTCTTCTTCAGTATGAGTTCACCTTAGAGAACTGGGTGATGTCTGCGCTCCATGGAGGATGCTGCCGACCCTGGGATGCCCCGCCCCCATCCTGTCCTCCGTACTGGCTCATGTTCTCTAGTCCCCAGGAGAGGCGCTCGGCCAGCAGGTGTTTTTGTGTTCTTCTTATATCTATTTTTCTTGTCTAAAATAATTAAAAGTATGTTTAATCACACGAATTTAGCCTGGGTCCCAGATTTGTTTGTGCTGTCTTAATTTATATCGTTTTACTGTAAAGTGTGTTGTAGTTTTAAATGCACTGTAAATAAAGTTTTATTTTATTTAAGGTGGAACAGTGATCTGCGGGGCTCTGCTCTCCGACCAAGGAGCCACAGCCTAAGCTCTGTGGACACACGTCACCTTAACCACCACCCTCAACCCCACCCCCACCACCGCTGCCAGCATAGCCACCGAAAAATCAAGTTAATGGTCTCCGACTCGGAAGACGAAGCTGGCTACTCAGAAGATGACGAGGGCTCCTCCACTGAAGATAACGCCTCAGACTCAAAGACACACCGTGGAGCCTATCACGGTGGTGAACGGCCTCGGTCGCAAAGCTCTGCACCAAAACACCCATTATCCAGAGTCAAAGACCACCATCTTGGATCTTCAGGATCTTCCTCGGCTCATCACCACTCTAACCAGCCTTCCACTGGTGGTGAACGACCACGGTCGCAAAGCTCTGCACCAAAACACCCATTATCCAGAGTCAAAGACCACCATCTTGGATCTTCAGGCTCTTCCTTGGCTCATCACCACTCTAACCAGCCTTCCACTGGAGGTCGAGGCTACCAGGGTCGCAACAGGAGGGCCAACTCTTCCTCCGTCCTGGACTGCAGAAGGCAAGGGTCATTCACCGGGCTCAAACAGGAGCAGGGGCGTACCATCAGCCCACTTTGCCATGGTCAGGACAGCAGTCCCCAGTGCCATGGCGATCAGAGGCCCTGCAGGAAGGATTTCAGAAGCCAGCAGCAGGTGTCATCGTCCTCTGGCCTGGAAGAGTCTTTTGTGCGGGCCGGTAGCCCTCAGTGCCATGGTCAGGCCAGCAGTCCCCAGTGCCATGGTCAGGCCAGCAGTCCCCAGTGCCATGGTCAGGCTAGCAGTCCCCAGTGTCATGGTCAGGCTAGCAGTCCCCAGTGCCATGGTCAGGCCAGCAGTCCCCAGTGCCATGGTCAGGCTAGCAGTCCCCAGTGCCATGGCGATCAGAGGCACTATAGCAGAAAGAGGCAGCGTTCTTTGTGGTCAACGGGAAGGAAAAACTCTGTGACCCCACAGCAGCCACAACGACCCGCTTCAGCTGGCCCTGAAATCAAGAACAACAGGCAGACTGTAAGTATAGCCTATTCCCAGGTCTGTGTGGCTAGTGTTGTTGTTAGGTCAAAACATGACATCCCTCTGCTCTGTGATAGACAGACACAGACACCTTATACGGTTGTATTAGGGGATAGGATTCCATTCCAATTCCATTTCAATTACACCTTGGGCTACATTTGACATTTTGGCAGACGTTCTTATCCAGATGGTTATCAACATACATGTAACATATCACACTTATAGTAAGTACTTTTTCCCTCAATAAAATAGTTAACATCAGTCAGTGCTATTATGGAAAGACAAGTGTGAGTGTTTTTTTTTGTTTGTTGGTCAATTCAGGAAGTAAACTAAAACCCCACCCGGGCTACTTAACCTTACTCTAGCCTGTCACTCTTCTTCCTTTTAGACTCTGCGTCCGCGTACCTCACACGGCATTGGCTGTGACTCATCTGCAGAGTTGCTGACGGCCCTAAGTCAGGAAGAGAGAGAGCTACTGGAGGCCATCACTGAGCAGGGCTACCCTCTACACACTGCCATCCTGGCTTTGCAGAAGACTGGCCACCGCAACCCACAACAGGTAGTTTTACTTACCCATGCTGTGACATGACAACAACCCTAGTGGTCTTGGAGGGAGGGGGGGGGGGGGGGGGGGGGTCAGTCTTGAGGTCAGAGAGTAATCAGATGGTTGAATTCCAGGGCTGACAGGAAAAATCTTGGCGGTGCCGCCTACCTACCCACCCACCCACCCACCTACCTACCTATTGCCCTATTGCGGTGCTACCTACCTAACTACCTGTTGCGGTGCTACCTACCTAACTACCTGTTGCGGTGCCACCTACCTATTGCCCTATTGCGGTGCCACCTACCTACCTATTGCCCTATTGCGGTGCCACCTACCTACCTATTGCCCTATTGATATCTGCCACCTACCTACCTATTGCCCTATTGCGGTGCCACCTACCTACCTATTGCATTTAACCCAGAGATAGATTTAAGAAGACCATGTTTTTATATTGTACTTGTTCACCCCTTCTGTCATATTCACCTCTAAGGTCCTGTTTTCCTTCACAGATCCTGAGTTACCTGGTTGCCAGTGACCGTCTGTGTGCGCTGGGCTACGAAGAGGCTCAGGTGGAGGAGGCCATGGAGATGTTCCAGAACTGTGAGAGCAAGGTGAGCTTGTCAATACATAGAACAAGGTGAGCTTGTCAATACATAGAACAAGGTGAGCTTGTCAATACATAGAGCAAGGTGAGCTTGTCAATACGTAGAACAAGGTGAGCTTGTCAATACATAGAACAAGGTGAGCTTGTCAATACATAGAACAAGGTGAGCTTGTCAATACATAGAACAAGGTGAGCTTGTCAATACATAGAGCAAGGTGAGCTTGTCAATACATAGAACAAGGTGAGCTTGTCAATACATAGAACAAGGTGAACTTGTCAATACATATTCTAAAGGATTCTACACATTCTAAATTATTGAATTTGAATTCCATTTCTGTTGCTGCTAATATCACTCCATAATATCAAAGCAACTGCAATTTCTTGCTGTGAAAGTATTGGGCCAGGTTTGCCTGACACAGATGAAGGGCTCTATTTATTATTATTTATGTTTTTACCTTTATTTAACTAGGCAGGTCAGTTAAGAATCAATTCTTATTTTCAATGATGGCCTAGGAAAAGTGGGTTAACTGCCTTGTTCAGGGGGAGAACGACAGATTTTTACCTTGTCAGCTGGGGGGGATTCGATCTTGCAGCCTTTCGGTTACTTGTCCAACGCTCTAACCACTAGGCTACTTGCCGCCCCTATTCAAGCTGAAGCATTACAGATTCCATGATATAAATGTAAAGGTAGTTTTCCGATTGCGCGCCGACATAAGCAGCGTTTACCTTGAATGCAGTCTCCGCTAAAGCGGGAACACTGCCTTTACATTTCCAACACGCCGTAGAGCTGAACGTCTGCGATGTGGATTGAATAGGGCTTGATTCAATCAAATCAAATTGTATTTTGTCACATGCTCTGAATACCATGAAATGCTTACTTTACAAGCCCTTAACCAACAATGCTTAAAAGAGTTTTAAGAAAAAAATAAGTGTTAAGTACAAAATTTGAAATAAAAGTAACAAATAATTAAACAGCAGTAGTACAATAACAATAGTGAGGCTATATAGAGTCGTGGCCAAAAGTTTTGAGAATGACACAAATATTCATTTTCACAAAGTTTGCTGCTTCAAGTGTCTTTAGATATTTTTTGTCAGATGTTACTATGGAATACGGAAGTATAATTACAAGCATTTCATAAGTGTCAATAGACAATTACATGAAGTTGATGCAAAGAGTCAATATTTGCAGTGTTTTCAAGACCTCTGCAATCCGCCCTGGCATGCTGTCAATTAACTTCTGGGCCACATCCTGACTGATGGCAGCCCATTCTTGCATAATCCATGCTTGGAGTTTTTCAGAGTTTGTGGGTTTTTGTTTGTCCACCCGCCTCCTGAAGATTGACCACAAGTTCTCAATGGGATTAAGGTCTGGGGAGTTTCCTGGCCATGGACCCAAAATATCGATGTTTTGCTCCCAGAGCCACTTAGTTATCACTTTTGCCTTATGGCAAGGTGCTCCATCATGCCACAAAAGGCATTGTTCGTTCTTTAAGAGGAGCCTCTTAAAGAAGAAGTTACAGGTCTGTGAGAGCCAGAAATCTTGCTTGTTTGTAGGTGACCAAATACTTATTTTCCACCATAATTTGCTAATAAATTCATTAAAAATCCTACAATGTGATTTTCTGGATTTTTTTTCTAATTTTGTCTGTCATAGTTGAAGTGTACCTATGATGAAAATTACAGGCCTCTATCATCTTTTTAAGTGGGAGAACTTGCACAATTGGTGGCTGACTAAATACTTTTTTTGCACCAATGTACATGTAGGTAGAGATATTAAAGTAACTTTTGCATAGATAATAACAGAGAGTAGCAGCAGCGTAAAGTGGGAGGGGGGGGGGGGGCAATGCAAATAGTCTGGGTAGTCATTTGATTAGATGTACAGGAGTCTTATGGCTTGTGGGTAGAAGCTGTTTAGAAGCCTCTTGGACCTGGACGTGGCACTCTGGTACAGCTTGCCGTGCGGTAGCAGAGAGAACAGTCTATGACTAGGGTGGCTGGAGTCTTTGACAATTTTTAGGGCCTTCCTCTGACACCGCCTGGTATAGAGGTCCAAGACAGCAGGAAGCTTGGCCCCAGTGATGTACTGGGCCGTTCGCACTACCCTCTGTAGTGCCTTGGTGCAGCTGTAGAACCTTTTGAGGATCTGAGGACCCATGCCAAATCTTCTCCTGAGGAGGAATAGGTTTTGTTGTGCCCTCTTCACGACTGTCTTTGTGTGCTTGGACTATGTTAGTTTGTTGGTGATGTGGACACCAAGGAACTTGAAGCTCTCAACCTGCTCTACTACAGCCCTGTCGATAAAAATGGGGATGTGCTCTGTCCTCCTTTTCCTGTAGTCCACAATTATCTCCTTAGTCTTGATCACGTTGAGGGAGAGGTTGTTGTCCTGGCACCACATGGCCAGGTCTCTGACCTCCTCATTTAATGCTGTCTCGTCGTTGTTGGTGATCAGGCCTACCACTATTGTGTCATCGGCAAACTTAATGATAGTGTTGGAGTCTAGCCATACCTGGCCGTGCATTCATGAGTGAACAGGGAGTACAGGAGGGGACTGAGCATGCCCCCCAGAGGGGACCCCATGTTGAGGATCAGCGTGGCAGATGTTTTGTTACCTACCCTAACCACCTGGGGGCGGCCTGTCAGGAAGTCCAGGATCCAGTTGCAGAGGGAGGTGTTTCATCCCAGGGTCCTTAGCTTAGTTATAAGCTTTGAGGGCACTAGGGTGTTGAACGCTAAGCTGTAGTCAATGAATAGCATTTCTCACATAGGTGTTCCTTTTTGTCCATGTGTGAAAGGGCAGTGTGGAGTGCAATATAGATTGCATCATCTGTGGATCTGTTGGAGCGGTATGCAAATTGGAGTGGGTCTAGGGTTTATGGGATAATGGTGTTGATGTTAGCCACGACCAGCCTTTCTAAGCACTTCATGGCTACAGATGTGAGTGATACGGGTCGGTAGTCATTTAGGCAGGTTACCTTAGTGTTCTTGGGCACAGGGACTATGGTGGTCTGCTTGAAACATGTTGGTAGTCAGTGTAGTGAGTCAAAACTTTTGGTTCTTGTCAAGATTCTAGCCGCCGTACTTAGCACCAACTGAAGTTTATTTAGTGCTTTATCCAGGTAGCCCAGAGAGTATAGCATTGTAGTAGTCTAATCTAAAAGTGATAATAGCATTGATTAGCTTTTCTGCATCAAAACGTTTCAGGTTTTAGCAATGTTACGAAGATGGAAAAAAACTGCCCTTGAAATATTATTGATATGTTCGTTAAAATATAGATCAGGGTCCAGAGTAATGCTGAGGTCCTTCAAAGTTTTATTTGAAACGACTGCATAACCATCAAGATGAATTGTCAGGTCAAACAGCAGATCTCTTTGTTTCTTGGAACCTAGAACTAACATCTCTGTTTTGTCCCGAGTTTAAAAGTAAAACATTTGCCACCATCCACTTCCTTATGTCTGAAACACAGGCTTCCAGGGCAGGCAATTTTGGGGCTTCACCATGTTTCATCGAAATGCACAGCTGTGTGTCGTCCGAATAGCTGTAAAAGTTGTCATTGTGTTTCCGAATGACATCACAAAGAGGTAGAATGTATAGTGAAGACAATAGTGTTCCTAAAACGGAACTTTGTCAGAAGACAAACCATTCACAGAGACAAACTGATATCTTTCCGACAGATAAGATCTAAACCGGGCCCAGAACTTGTCCGTGTAGACCAATTTGGGTTTCCAATCTCTCCAAAAGAATGTGGTGATCGATGGTATCAAAAGCAGCACTAAGGTCTAGGAGCACGAGGACAGATCCAGATCCTTGGTCTGATGCCATTAAAAGGTAATTTACCACCTTCACGAGTGTGGTCTCAGTACTATGATGAGGTCTAAAACCAGACTGGAGAGTTTCGTATACATTAGTTGTCTTCAGGAAGGCAGTGAGTTGCTGTGCAACAGATTTTTCTAAACATTTTGAGAGGAATGGGAGATTCGATATAGGCCAATAGTTTGAAAAAAAGATCTGGGTCAAGGTTTGGCTTTTTCAGGAGAGGCTTTTATTACTTCCACTTTTAGTGAGTTTGGTACACATCCAGAGGATAGGGAGCCATTTATTATGTTCAACATATGAGGGCCAAGCACAGGAAGCAGCTCTTTCAGTAGTTTAGTTGGAATAGGGTCCAGTAGGCAGCTGGAAGGTTTAAAGGCCATGATTATTTTTGTGAATGTGTCGAGAGATACAGGATTAAAAAACGTCTCCATTGCAGACTCAGGTCAACTGAGTTTTTGAGAAATATTTCAATTCAAAGAGGAGTCCATAATTTGCATTCTAATGATGATGATCTTTCTGTCGAAGAAGTTCATGAATATATCACTGCTGAATTGAAAGCTATTCTCTCTTGGGGAATGCTGCTTTTTAGTTACAGTGCCTTGCGAAAGTATTCGGGCCCCCTTGAACTTTGCGACCTTTTGCCACATTTCAGGCTTCAAACATAAAGATATAAAACTGTATTTTTTTGTGAAGAATCAACAACAAGTGGGACACAATCATGAAGTGGAACGACATTTATTGGATATTTCAAACTTTTTTAACAAATCAAAAACTGAAAAATTGGGCGTGCAAAATTATTCAGCCCCCTTAAGTTAATACTTTGTAGCGCCACCTTTTGCTGCGATTACAGCTGTAAGTCGCTTGGGGTATGTCTCTATCAGTTTTGCACATCGAGAGACTGAAATTTGTTCCCGTTCCTCCTTGCAAAACAGCTCGAGCTCAGTGAGGTTGGATGGAGAGCATTTGTGAACAGCAGTTTTCGGTTCTTTCCACAGATTCTCGATTGGATTCAGGTCTGGACTTTGACTTGGCCAATCTAACACCTGGATATGTTTATTTTTGAACCATTCCATTGTAGATTTTGCTTTATGTTTTGGATCATTGTCTTGTTGGAAGACAAATCTCCGTCCCAGTCTCAGGTCTTTTGCAGACTCCATCAGGTTTTCTTCCAGAATGGTCCTGTATTTGGCTCCATCCATCTTCCCATCAATTTTAACCATCTTCCCTGTCCCTGCTGAAGAAAAGCAGGCCCAAACCATGATGCTGCCACCACCATGTTTGACAGTGGGGATGGTGTGTTCAGCTGTGTTGCTTTTACGCCAAACATAACGTTTTGCATTGTTGCCAAAAAGTTCAATTTTGGTTTCATCTGACCAGAGCACCTTCTTCCACATGTTTGGTGTGTCTCCCAGGTGGCTTGTGGCAAACTTTAAACAACACTTTTTATGGATATCTTTAAGAAATGGCTTTCTTCTTGCCACTCTTCCATAAAGGCCAGATTTGTGCAATATACGACTGATTGTTGTCCTATGGACAGAGTCTCCCACCTCAGCTGTAGATCTCTGCAGTTCATCCAGAGTGACCATGGGCCTCTTGGCTGCATCTCTGATCAGTCTTCTTCTTTATGAGCTGAAAGTTTAGAGGGACGGCCAGGTCTTGGTAGATTTGCAGTGGTCTGATACTCCTTCCATTTCAATATTATCACTTGCACAGTGCTCCTTGGGATGTTTAAAGCTTGGGAAATCTTTTTGTATCCAAATCCGGCTTTAAACTTCTTCACAACAGTATCTCGGACCTGCCTGGTGTGTTCCTTGTTCTTCATGATGCTCTCTGCGCTTTTAACGGACCTCTGAGACTATCACAGTGCAGGTGCATTTATACGGAGACTTGATTACACACAGGTGGATTGTATTTATCATCATTAGTCATTTAGGTCAACATTGGATCATTCAGAGATCCTCACTGAACTTCTGGAGAGAGTTTGCTGCACTGAAAGTAAAGGGGCTGAATAATTTTGCACGCCCAATTCTTCAGTTTTTGATTTGTTAAAAAAGTTTGAAATATCCAATAAATGTCGTTCCACTTCATGATTGTGTCCCACTTGTTGTTGATTCTTCACAAAAAAATACAGTTTTATATCTTTATGTTTGAAGCCTGAAATGTGGCAAAAGGTCGCAAAGTTCAAGGGGGCCGAATACTTTCGCAAGGCACTGTAGCTTTGAGACAGTATCAAAAAATACATGTTGGATTGTTTTTATCCTCCATCAGGTTGGAAAAGTAGGCTGATCGAGCAGCAGTGAGGGCTCTTCGATATTGCACGGAACTGTCTTTCCAAGCTAGTCAGAAGACTTCCATTTTGGTGGAGCGCAATTTCCAGTCCAAGTTTTTGGAAGCTTGCTTCAGTGCTCGGGTATTTTCTGTATAGGATTTCTGTATTTCTTTTGACAAATGTTTTTTTGTTTTTAGAAGTGCGACTGCATCTAGGGTATTATGCAAGGTTGAATTTAGATACTCTGTTAGGTGATTAACAGATTGTTGTACTCCGATGTCCTTGGGTAGGTGGTGGAAGTCTGGAACGGCATCTCGGGAATCTTAGTGTTGTCTGAGAATTTATAGCTCAGCTTTTGATAATCCCTGGTTGGGGTCTGAGCAGATTATTTGTTGCTGCGATTGCAAACATAAGAAGATGGTGGTCCAGGATTATGAGGAAAAACATTTACATCGACATTATTTCATCCACCTCTCAAAACTAGATCCAGCGTTATGACTGTGTTAATGCGTAGGTCCGGAGACATGTTGGACAAAACCCACTGAGTCAGTGGTGACGCCGAAAGCCATTTGGAGTGGGTCTGTGGAATTTTCCATGTGAAAATTGAAGTCACCAAAAATGTTAATATTATCTCATATTTACTACTAGATCCAATCGGAATTCAAAGTGAATTGATTATGCTAAATAGATTTCATGACTAGAAGCTTAAAATATTAAAGTATTTTTTTTGTCAATTGAAATTTTCTTTCAGAAATATTAGCTACACCTCCGACTGTGGGATGCATAGGGGATATGATCACTAGTGTAACCAGGAGGAGAGGCCTCATTAAACACAGTAAATTCATCAGGCTTAAGCCATGTTTCAGTCAGGCCAATCACATCAAGGTTATGGTCAGTGATTATGACTGACTATAACGACCTTGGCAGTGAGTGATCTAACGTTAAGTAGAAGTCAGGGATCAAACATTCATTTGTCCTATTTTGAAATGTGAGTTATTATCACAATCTCTTTCAATAATGACAGGAAATGAAGGAGGTCTTTATTCCAGTGAGATTTCTAAGGTGAACACCGCCATGTTCGCCATGGTCGCAATTGTAAATGAGAACTTGTTCTCAACTTGCCTACCTGGTTAAATAAAGGTGAAATAAAAAATAAAATTAAAAAAATATATATATGTTAAGTTAATGGGGATAGCTGAGCTGACTACACTGACTGTGCTAGTGGTAGACTCCACTAAGCTGACAGGCTGGCTAACAGCCTGCTGCCTGGCCTGCACCCTACCTCATTGTGGAACTATAGGAGTTAGAGTCCTGTCTATGTTAATAAATGAGATGAGAACGCCTCTCGAGCTTGGATGGAGTCCGTCAGTCCTGAGCAGGCCAGACTTGGTCCTGTTTGTGGGGGAATCCCAGAAAGAGGGCCAGTAAATCTACACATTCTATCTATTGGGAGGATCAGAAAAACGTTTTCAACCAGCGATGGAGTTGTGAGACTCTGCTGTAGAGCTCATCACTCCCCCTAAATGGGAGGGGGCCAGAGACTCTGCTGTAGAGCTCATCACTCCCCCTAAATGGGAGGGGGCCAGAGACTCTGCTGTAGAGCTCATCACTCCCCCTAAATGGGAGGGGGCCAGAGACTCTGCTGTAGAGCTCATCACTCCCCCTAAATGGGAGGGGGCCAGAGACTCTGCTGTAGAGCTCATCACTCCCCCTAAATGGGAGGGGGCCAGAGACTCTGCTGTAGAGCTCATCACTCCCCCTAAATGGGAGGGGGCCAGAGACTCTGCTGTAGAGCTCATCACTCCCCCTAAATGGGAGGGGGCCAGAGACTCTGCTGTAGAGCTCATCACTCCCCCTAAATGGGAAGGGGCCAGAGACTCTGCTGTAGAGCTCATCACTCCCCCTAAATGGGAAGGGGCCAGAGACTCTGCTGTAGAGCTCATCACTCCCCCTAAATGGGAGAGGGCCAGAGACTCTGCTGTAGAGCTCATCACTCCCCCTAAATGGGAAGGGGCCAGAGACTCTGCTGTAGAGCTCATCACTCCCCCTAAATGGGAGAGGGCCAGAGACTCTGCTGTAGAGCTCATCACTCCCCCTAAATGGGAAGGGGCCAGAGACTCTGCTGTAGAGCTCATCACTCCCCCTAAATGGGAGAGGGCCAGAGACTCTGCTGTAGAGCTCATCACTCCCCCTAAATGGGAGGGGGCCAGAGACTCTGCTGTAGAGCTCATCACTCCCCCTAAATGGGAAGGGGCCAGAGACTCTGCTGTAGAGCTCATCACTCCCCCTAAATGGGAGGGGGCCAGAGACTCTGCTGTAGAGCTCATCACTCCCCCTAAATGGGAGGGGGCCAGAGACTCTGCTGTAGAGCTCATCACTCCCCCTAAATGGGAGGGGGCCAGAGACTCTGCTGTAGAGCTCATCACTCCCCCTAAATGGGAGGGGGCCAGAGACTCTGCTGTAGAGCTCATCACTCCCCCTAAATGGGAGGGGGCCAGAGACTCTGCTGTAGAGCTCATCACTCCCCCTAAATGGGAGGGGGCCAGAGACAATGACTTGATGCCAACACATCTTTCTAGCTAAGTTACACTCTGAAGTTATGTGGCGCTTGGTGACCTCTGACTGTTTCATCCAAACAGCGTTGGCGTTGACGCGGATAACAATATCCCTGTACCATCAACACCGCCAGTTTTAGCCTCAGCCAACACCATCTTCAGATTAGCCTTTACGTTGGTAGCCTTGCCCCCTGGTAAACAATGTATGATATTTTTGTATTGTCATATTGCGGGCAATGGAGTTGTCAATGACTAGTGTTTTCAATTAGTCAGAGCTAGTGGTGGGAGGCTTCGGAGGCGCAGACCCCGTAGCCGGTGGAGTAGAGACCTCAGAGAGCTAGGGAGAAGGTATAATGTGACTTAGCTTTTTCTTATTTTGGGGGAGGAGGTCCTGCCAGGGTTGCCAGGTCTAGCTAAAATTTCTCACCTAATGACCGCTCAAACCCCGCCCAAAAGGCTTGAAAAGTAGACCCATTTTTTTTTTCACAGCAAGAGAGTTGCCAAATTTAGACGACAAAGCCTTTTTCCATAACATTATTGAGCCAATTATAGAAGGAATACCGTAGTAACTCGTAACGGCGTTAGAAGCAAAATGAGGTTATCCTCAAAATAATAATTCTTGCGAGTTATGACATGAGAAAAGATCATTTGCCCTTATTAAACTCGCCAGATCATTTTCCATCAATGGAGGGCGATTTAACTCACTTGACTGCTATGATTAAGCAATAAGGCACACAGGGGTATGGTATATGGCCAATATACCACAGACTTTGTAAATACATTTGATTGATTGATCCAGGCACTTTGCTAGGGGCTGTTCTTATGCATGACACAACACGGAGTGCCTGGATACAGCCGTTAGCCGTGGTATATTGGCCATATACCACAACCCCCTGGGGTGCCTTATCGCTATTATAAACTGGTTACCAATGTAATTAGAACAGTAAGAAGTCATTTTTTGTCATACCCCTGGTATATGGTCTCATATACCACGGCCTTCAACCAATCAGCATTCAGGGCTCGAACCAGGTTTATAATTGTAAATAAATCCCCTTCGCGCATGTGCATAACTATATATATATATAAACCTGGTTCGAGCCCTGAATGCTGATTGCTATATATATAAACCTGGTTCGAGCCCTGAATGCTGATTGCTATATATATATATATATATATATATATATATAAACCTGGTTCGAGCCCTGAATGCTGATTGCTATATATATATATATATATATATATATATATATATATATATATATATATATATATATATATATATATATATATATATATATATATATATATATATATATATATATATATAATAAACCTGGTTCGAGCCCTGAATGCTGATTGGTATATATATATATATAAACCTGGTTCGAGCCCTGAATGCTGATTGGTATATATATATATATAAACCTGGTTCGAGCCCTGAATGCTGATTGGTATATATATATATATAAACCTGGTTCGAGCCCTGAATGCTGATTGGTATATATATATATATACACCTGGTTCGAGCCCTGAATGCTGATTGGTATATATATATATATACATCCAACAGAGTTTGAGTGATAAAAGTTGGACAGAGAAATTCAAAATCTCTGAAATGTTTTGCTATTTTCTGGCAATTGTGTTGTTATTATGTTTCAGATGTTAAGTTTGTAAACCGTTATAAAAGGCCCATTTGCAAGATGGACTTCTTATTTCAATAGGCTACAGATAAAAAAATCTGGGTTTATGATTGTAATTCAATTTTGCCATGGTTTGCTTAGATAAAGGCAGGGAACCTATAGCCCCTGATAGGCCTCTACATCTAATTGCAGATGGCCTGCAGTGGTCTAGAAAAGATTTAGGCTAGATGTGAACTGAAAAGATTTAGCAGCTTGCTTAGTTCAAATGAACATACTCATTTATTCAACATGAATAGCGATTGAAGTGCTTGTGTTTCCCAATAGCCTGCTGGAATAGGCTACTGAGGATGGGGTCATAATTTCAATCACTGAATAAAATATTAATTATATGTATTTGAACTGAATATGCTTGTCAACAACAGCCAGTGTTTTAAAAAAAAAAAAAAAAAAACGTTTTTACCTGTAGCCTAATCTGACTACTGTTACCTTCGATCTAATGCATTCTAACAACTGATCGGCAAATGTGATTAAGATTGGATAACTTCCCATGTAATTAACTAAACATGCCATTAATTATTGCATAATAACACTAGGCTACAACAACAAACTGAAGTTATAGGCTATTTATTTAAGTGTTTTGCCAACTCAAGGTAGGCTACACAAATTGATTTGCAATGACTCCAGTGATATCTTCATTTCAACATATGTATTGTATCAAATGGTAGCCTACGATGGCATATAAATGAATAAGCTACTTGATGGCCAACGGAGGCAAATGTGTCATTCTCCACATTTAATGTCAGTTTCATTCAGCACTTTTCCCCATAAAAAGAACCACGCGTGGGAGTTCCATAACTTCTATTTAAAAAATTCCACTCGGAAAGCCCCCAAAACCCAAGAACGGAGCATGCATAAAACACTTCGCTTGTTACCGTTTTCTTTAAGCAAAGTCAACATTAGAATCCACCTCAGAGGGAATTTATGTAATGCGCCCAGTCGTTTTCCAGCGCTCTGTCTCCATAATTTCTTGATGCACATCAGTTCTAGCGTATTAATATGTTTTATGGAAAAAGGGTTAGAAATAATGACAATCTAAATAGCCTAATTACCTACAACTGGTAAACAGTTGTCACGACGTGCTTCTTTCTCCCTCTCCTCTCGCTCAAATGACTCAGCCAAAAGCTGTAGTGCTCTCTCAACACACACACACACACACACACATTCACCCCTCTTATCTCCCCAACACTCACGCACTCTGCAACAGCCTGCCTCACCGCCTGACAGTCAGCGGCAGGTGACAGTGAATTATATATATTTTTAAAGAGAAATAACATGGCGGCCGCGGTGCAACTTAGAAATAACCCCAAAACCCGCAACCCTCGACCAATACATTTTCACCAGCAACTTCGTTTTCTAAATAGCCCAAACTCCAGGAAAACCACACTGGGTCCTGCAAAAGTCTAGATAATGTGTTCGGGGTGAAACAGTTTAATAATTAATCAAAGTGGCGTGTGAGGACAAAACTAAGACCTTGGTCAACTTGTTAAATACAGAGTTTAATTAAATAGTTAAGAGTAAAAAAGCATAGCGAATGTTTCGGCGGCATCGGAATGGTCAAATCCATACCGAAAGCAGACATTGGCTGCCATGATTCGCATTAACATAAATCCCATGCAGCCTTGTTTACACGTTTGAACACTGGACTGTGAGATGTGATCCATGACTCGATTAGGATGATATAAATCCTCATGATTTAATTTCATGATTTTTCAATTTGAGAATATTTATATAGCCAACACTGGGGCGGGGCGGGTGTGTGGCTTCGTGACAATGACATAATAGCAGCTGCTCGCCGATTTGATAGTTCCGCATCCTACGTCACAACATTCATTATGCAGGTGTCTGCTATCGCTTGATCCGATTAAATCTAGAAGCCTAAACCTGGTCTCGGACAAAAAGCACTTTCAATATAAAAGGCTACTCTCCTCGATGTTATCTTCACAAATAATCCTGATAGGTATCAGTCTGGTGTTTTCAGTAATGATCTTAGTGATCACTGTTTTACAGCCTGTGTTCTAACGGCTGCTCAGTGAAACGACCTGTCCTGATTTGTCATAGACACTTGCTAAACAACTTTAATGAGCAAGCCTTCCTTCATGAACTGGCCTCTGTAAAATGGTATAGAATCAGCTTAAGACCCTTGGACCTTATTTTTTTATATTTTCAGTGGTATTGTTACCAAACACACCCCCATGAAGAAAATGAGAGTTAAAAACAGGTTCAGCCCCTGACCTGGCAGAGTTACTCCACCTCAAGAATTACATTTGGCGAAAGGCTCTCACGCATACTAAGGTGACTGGCTCTCGTTCAGGCAAATGAGAAATAAGTGCACTCAGGCTATCCGGAAGGCCAACGTTAGTTACTTTAAGGAGCAGTTCTTTCTCTGTGGGTCTAACCCCAAGAAGTTCTGGAAAACAGTTAAAAACCTGGAGTATAAATCCTCCTCCTCACAGCTGCCTGTGTCCCTTAATGTTGATGATGTGGTTGTTACTGACAAGAAGCACATGGCTGAACTCTTTAATCACCACATTAAGTCAGTATTCCTATTTGACTTAGCCATGCCTCCTTGCCCGTCCAACATTTCCTCATCTCCCACCCCTTCTAATGTGGCTATCCCCCGATGCTTCTCCCTCTTTTCCCTCTGCCCCACTACAAAGTTTCTCCCTGTAGGCGGTCACTGAGACCGAGGGGCTAAAGAAGCTCCTCAAACTTGACCCCAAAAAACATCTTCTTTAAGGTTGCTGCCCCTATCGTTGACAGGTGCTGGTGTAGTACTAGTAGCAGTGATACCAGTAGAGCTGTTATGTGTCTCTATGGACGCGGGCCTTACTTTTTAATTTTTTTTTAACCTTTTATAAATTTTTGAGTACACGGAATGAGCAGTAGCTATGTTTGGCTACACACGGACCATTAGTGAAATTCCCGCGAGAGAGTAACGGTTAATGTGATTAGATGTTAATTATTTGACAATACTAGTTGGTTTTAATTTTATTTTTGGCAGTGAAACGAGGCTACTCAGGCGAGGGGGAAAAAAACTCACCCAAACGTATAGCCCTGACTGTATGGATTGTTTGAAAATGTAAAAAAATAAATATATTATTTTTTACACTTAAAAATAAATGTGAATAATTTTTATTTGGTGTACCCCCGACGACATTGTGAAACCCCAGTTTGAGAATACCTGCTCTATCGTAATCGCTCCTCTTTCACGCCAGCTGCCAAACTAACCCTGATTCAGATGACCATCCTACCCATGCTAGATTACAGAGACATAATTTATAGATCGGCAGGTAAGGGTGCTCTCGAGTGGCTAGATGTTCTTTACAATTCGGCCATCAGATTTGCCACCAATGCTTCTTATAGGACACATCACTGCACTCTATACTCCTCTGTAAACTGGTCATCTCTGTATACCCGTCTCAAGACCCACTGGTTGATGCTTATCTATAAAAAACCCTTAGGCCTCACTCCCCCCTATCTGAGATATCTACTGCAGATCTCCTCCTCCACATACAACACCCGTTCTGCCAGTCACATTCTGTTAAAGGTCCCCAAAGCACACACGTCCCTGGCTCGCTCCTCCAAACACTCAAACTGGACAGTTTCATCTCCATCTCTTCATTCAAAGACTCAATCATGGACACTCTTATTGACAGTTGTGGCTGCTTTGCGTGAAGTATTGTCTCCTCTACCTTCTTGCCCTTTGTTCTGTTGTCTGTGCCCAATAATGTTTGTCCAATGTAGTGTGTTTGGTCCTATATTTATTTATTTTTAATCCCAGCCCCCGAAGGAGGCCCTTTGCCTTTTGGTAGACCGTCATTGTGAATAAGAATTTGTTCTTAATAATTGACTTGCCTAGTTAAAGGTTAAATAATCGTTTTTCCATTGAGGATCTTTATTGCAAGACTAGGCATAAACTGGGTAGGGGAAACCAGCCCATAAATGCAAAATCTTGCAAACGTTAATTACATTTTGTTTAATGCCACTCCATAATGAATTCTTATTCCAGGCTGGTGAGTTCCTGCAGCTCCTGGCTCAGTTCAATGAGATGGGCTTCCAGCAGAGTGCCATCAAAGAGGTTCTACTGGTCCACGAGAACCACAGGGAGAGGGCCCTGGAGGATCTAATGACACAGCACAACTAATGGCTGTTATACAAGAGGTTCTACTGGTCCACGAGAACCACAGGGAGAAGGCCCTGGAGGATCTCATGGCTGATATGAGAGGTTCTACTGGTCCCCGAGAACCACAGGGAGAGGGCCCTGGGGGATCTCATGACACAGCACAACTAATGGCTGTTATACAAGAGGTTCTACTGGTCCACGAGAACCACAGGGAGAGGGCCCTGGAGGATCTCATGGCTGATATACGAGAGGTTCTACTGGTCCACGAGAACCACACGGAGAGGGCCCTGGGGGATCTCATGGCTGATATACAAGAGGTTCTACTGGTCCACGAGAACCACAGGGAGAGGGCCCTGGAGGATCTCATGGCTGATATACAAGAGGTTCTACTGGTCCATGAGAACCACAGGGAGAGGGTCCTGGGGGATCTCATGACACAGCACAACTAATGGCTCTACTGGTCCACAAGAACCACAGGAAGAAGGCCCTGGAGGATCTCATGACACAACGGAGGGCTCTATTTATTCCGTAATCGCAGAAATTCAAATTGAGGGCAATGTTCCCACATTCACGGTAAACGCTGCAGATTGTCGGCTTAATCGGAAAATACCGTGAAATAATGCTTCAGTGATACAGATTAAATAGAGCCCATTACACCGCTGATAAATGTGCAGCAATATAGTAACCTTTTAAATGGGTCATGTTCACTAGGGCACACTGTAGCAGAACATTTTGAAACACAAAACAAAAGTGTGTGGCAGTCCTTTTTATGAACACAGCCATGGGGTTTTACTCCATCAGAATATAGATGTGATGGATTATTGATTTGCGAGTAAACATTTATTTTCACCCCAACTGCCTTGACTTTTTTTCCCACTTGCATTCACAATACTGTAAAAACATTAAGACAACAGAAATGGATGCTCATTTGGAAATATTTAATTACGGTTTGTAAATCACCAACAGTCAAGGAGTATACCTTTGCGATGTCACAGTGGTACCCCCCCCCCCCCCCCCCCCCAAAATGGAAAAGGTGACTGAAAATATAGTGTAAAGCCAATGTTTATATGGCAGAATTATCATCGTTTGCTACAAGCCCCCCATAAGAAGTACAAAAATGTACTCTACTACCAACATGGATGATTAAAAAAATAATAAATTGGAGTGTTATATAGAGGATGTTAAAAGTTGAATGAAAACTGTTTTTCCATAGGTCTAGCAAGTCCTCCCAACGTTTCATTCAGTTCAGAGAAGCTTAAAAATCGAGAAGAATGAATATAATACAAATGAGTAGAGTTCAGTACATTCAGTAGGTGTTGACATCTCCATGTAGAAATGGGACACAGACAATATAAACTGGGAAGACCTGAGGCCAGAAAGTATAGTTCAGAGCCCTCCGAGAGATGGAGGAGTCGGGATCACGGTAGTAGTTCAGAGATGGAGGATTCAGGATCACGGTAGTAGTTCAGAGATGGAGGATTCAGGATCACGGTAGTCGTTCAGAGCCCTCAGAGATGGAGGATTCAGGATCATGGTAGTAGTTCAGAGATGGAGGATTCAGGATCACGGTAGTAGTTCAGAGATGGAGGATTCAGGATCACGGTAGTAGTTCAGAGATGGAGGATTCAGGATCACGGTAGTCGTTCAGAGCCCTCAGAGATGGAGGATTCAGGATCATGGTAGTAGTTCAGAGATGGAGGATTCAGGATCACGGTAGTAGTTCAGACATGGAGGATTCAGGATCACGGTAGTCGTTCAGAGATGGAGGATTCAGGATCACGGTAGTAGTTCAGACATGGAGGATTCAGGATCACGGTAGTAGTTCAGACATGGAGGATTCAGGATCACGGTAGTAGTTCAGAGATGGAGGATTCAGGATCACGGTAGTAGTTCAGAGATGGAGGATTCAGGATCACGGTAGTAGTTCAGAGCCCTCAGAGATGGAGGATTCAGGATCACGGTAGTCGTTCAGAGCCCTCAGAGAGATGGAGGATTCAGAATCACGGTAGTAGTTCAGAGCCCTCAGAGATGGAGGATTCAGGATCACGGTAGTCGTTCAGAGCCCTCAGTGAGATGGAGGATTCAGGATCACGGCAGTAGTTCAGAGCCCTCAGAGATGGAGGATTCAGGATCACGGTAGTAGTTCAGAGCCCTCAGAGAGATGGAGGATTCAGGATCACGGCAGTAGTTCAGAGCCCTCAGAGATGGAGGATTCAGGATCACGGCAGTAGTTCAGAGATGGAGGATTCAGGATCACGGTAGTCGTTCAGAGATGGAGGATTCAGGATCACGGTAGTCGTTCAGAGCCCTCAGAGATGACGACAAGTGAAACCTCAGCACGGCTAGAAGAACATTTGAGCTGAGAGACTCCGAGAGAGGGGTGCAAGTTCCTGTTCTCATTGCAGTTACATTCAGTAGGTGTTAACAGATTCCCTTCATCTGGACATGCAGAAATGGACCCGGACAGAAACCTGGAAATTCAGTCAGATGATTCAGGGTCAGGTGTGGTTCTGTCTGATCCTTCAGCTCAGAGACGAGTGCCAGTAGAGTTCAGATGTCCTGTCTTGACATTAGATTTGGAAGCTTTTGAGAGATCTCGCTGGAGGAGGAGGAGAATAAAAAGTTACTAATACAAAAACATACATGCGGTACATACTGGTCCTGTACGTTACATGAGGACAAAACACAGGAAGGAAAATCTGTCTTGGAGAAGGTGAGTGGAACATTCCTGTAACTTCCTGTGCAGTGTGCAAAAAAAAACAAACCCAGAAGGTTATTATAAATGTGAAGAGGGATAGAAGACACAGAATAACATGGCTAGGTGACAATAGTTTAACTAAAAACCTTGTGATAAAAGTCAATATGAAAACCCAGCAACACAGCCCAGTTCAACAGTGTACGTTTGATCTTCAATGTGAATATTGTTCCTCACAAGATGGTTAGGCCAACCGAACCGGACCAGGCTCTCGGTTGCACTCCGTTAGTCAAAGCTGAAAAGTAGGCATAACTTCAGCATGCAACCTTGGTTAGCAACTTAGCATGGTGAGCCTCACTGATTGTTACGGTGTCAAGTAAATGTCCAATCATACAGACCTGGTAATGGCGGTGGATTCAATGTTGACAAAATCCTTCTAAAATAGAATGTAGAGTTAGACGGTCAGAGGAAACCTATTCATGACAGCTTGCTTTCACTTAAAGGAACAATTCACCTAAAAACCACATTCCTCTAATTTAGTGTCAAATGTTTATTTATCTAGGCAAGTCAGTTAAGAACCAAATTCTTATTTAAAATGACGGCCTACCCCGGCAACGCTGGGCCAATTGTGCGGCCGCCCTATGGGACTCTCAATCACGGCCGGATGTGATACAGCCTGGATTCGAACCAGGGACTGTAGTGACACCTCTGAGATGCAGTACATTAGACAGCTGCACCACTCGGGAGCACGATTAAAGAATATAGCAAAAAAAAAAATGATTGTCTTATTGGAGAGAAGACATCTTCCCGAGTTATGACATCAGCCAGTATTGAAATCTGACATGTATGATAGACGTTTTAATGATCTAAGCGTTGTATTCCTATTAACTTCCTGTGTAGAGAGAGACTTCCTATTAACTTCCAGTGTAGTGAGAGACTTCCTATTAACTTCCTGTGTAGAGAGAGACTTCCTATTAACTTCCAGTGTAGTGAGAGAGAGAGAGACTTCCTATTAACTTCCAGTGTAGTGAGAGAGAGAGACTTCCTATTAACTTCCTGTGTAGAGAGAGACTTCCTATTAACTTCCAGTGTAGTGAGAGAGAGAGAGACTTCCTATTAACTTCCAGTGTAGTGAGAGACTCCCTATTAACTTCCTGTGTAGAGAGAGACTTCATATTATCTTCCAGTGTAGTGAGAGACTTCCTATTAACTTCCAGTGTAGAGAGAGAGAGACTTCCTATTAACTTCCTGTGTAGTGAGAGAGACTTCCTATTAACTTCCTGTGTAGAGAGAGACTTCCTATTAACTTCCTGTGTAGAGAGAGACTTCCTATTAACTTCCAGTGTAGTGAGAGACTTCCTATTAACTTCCAGTGTAGTGAGAGAGAGACTTCCTGTGTAGAGAGAGACTCCCTATTAACTTCCTGTGTAGTGAGAGAGACTTCCTATTAACTTCCAGTGTAGTGAGAGACTTCCTATTAACTTCCAGTGTAGTGAGAGACTACCACTGTGGTACGTTAATACAGGATGGATTTCTACCTGCTTGAACGCCAATAACTCAGATACACATGAAATGACCCAGGTAAATCGATAGAACATCAACTCTGAGATGCACAAAAACAATATGACATTGAAAAATGGGTGAATCTTTCCTTTAAGTGTATAAGACTGGTGCAATTCTCTCACTGTACAGACATGCATAGCCACGTATCTCTGACTGGATTGTGTGTTGCTGGGTAGGCGATGACCTATAGGGAAATTACCGAAAATTCCGAATAGGTGCTGGCCACAGAGTTAACGGTGATGTTACAGCGCGAGGCAGGGGTTCTCAGCGCCGTACCGTTCAGGTGGGAGACGTTCTCCTTGTTGCGTTCCACTGTGTGGGGGGTTCTTCCAACACGACCAGGGGTCCTCAGAGGAATCTGGGAGGGAGGGAGGGAGGGGGGGGGGTGTTACTGTTCTCTAACACTTCATGTGAAGCAGACGGGTATAATAGGGTCTGTTACTCGTTTTAAGCATGCCATGAGTCTCATGTTGTTACCATGTTTCCCCTCTTCAACTGACTCAACATGGCTGTTATTGAGACTGGATCCTTATGAGATGACAAGGACAAACAAACACGGTCGGTGATGATCATAAGGGGATCCGACCATGCTGACAGTCTGTGGTCTGAGGACCGGGGACTCTGTGTACTAACCATGCTGACAGTCTGTGGTCTGAGGACCGGGGACTCTGTGTACTAACCATGCTGACAGTCTGTGGTCTGAGGACCGGGGACTCTGTGTACTAACCATGCTGACAGTCTGGTCTGAGGACCGGGGACTCTGTGTACTAACCATGCTGACAGTCTGTGGTCTGAGGACTCTGTGTACTAACCATGCTGACAGTCTGTGGTCTGAGGACCGGGGACTCTGTGTACTAACCATGCTGACAGTCTGTGGTCTGAGGACCGGGGACTCTGTGTACTAACCATGCTGACAGTCTGTGGTCTGAGGACCGGGGACTCTGTGTACTAACCATGCTGACAGTCTGTGGTCTGAGGACCGGGGACTCTGTGTACTAACCATGCTGACAGTCGTAGGTGGTCTGAGGACCGGGGACTCTGTGTGTGTGTGTATACTAACCTTGCTGGCAGACATAGGTGGTCTGAGGACTGGCGACTGGCACATGGTTCCGCCGAAGGCAGAGCGGAAGGTGCTGTTAGGAGTAGAACTGGAGATACTGCTAGTTGCATTCAGCTGGGGAAAGGAGAAAACGACAATTCACACATTGCTCCGTTTTTAACCCAGACTAGACATTCCGGGTTGTGGTTTTTAACCCAGACTAGACATTCCGGGTTGTGGTTTTTAACCCGGACTAGACATTCCGGGTCGTGGTTTTTAACCCAGACTAGACATTATGGTTGTTGAGGAGGAACTGCCCCTCACTACCGTTAGGCTCTGCTCAAACCCAACATTCCAAGCCAATCAATGGTCTCTTTGCCCTCCCACCCATCCCTACGTGAGGCCAGTCAGCCCAGTCCAAGCGCTTCTCTGTCTTGTCACCCCAATAGTGTAACCAGCTTCCCCCTGAAGCTAGGACAGCAGTCTCTTCCCATCTTCCAAAAACATCTGAAACCCTACCTCTTCAGAAATTATCTTGAATAATCCCACAGCACCCCCCCCCCCCAACCCCCTCCCAAATTAGCTTGAATTTGATCACAAAAACAACCCCATTGGTGTCAAATCAACTGGTTTACCTTTCTTGCTTTGCCAGGCGTAGGGGTTTCTGCAAGACGTCTTTTGGAGGGGGTTCGTTGAGCAGTACCGTACAGCATGTCTTGTTCTATCTGCTGGTTCTTCTTCAGTTGCTGTTTGTTTCACAGATCACAGTCAGTATTTCTCATGGGAACCAGATTCACTCTATACTAGAAAAACACTGGAAATAGTCCGTGTTTGAATCGCACCCCCCCCCTCCCCAGAATAAATCACTGATCTGATTATGACATGGTTGGGGAAAGCTGTGTCGAGGAGACAGACAGTGATGAGATTGAAGTCAATCTAATCAAGTGAGATCAGTGATTGCCTCAAAGGGAGGAAGGAAGCACATTAAAAGTGCCCAAACAGGGCCGTTTGTCTCATCTAAAACCATTGAAACAGGGCCGTTTGTCTCGTCTAAAACAGGGCCGTTTGTCTCATCTAAAACAGGGCCGTTTGTCTCATCTAAAACCATTGAAACAGGGCCGTTTGTCTCATCTAAAACCATTGAAACAGGGCCGTTTGTCTCATCTAAAACCATTGAAACAGGGCCGTTTGTCTCATCTAAAACAGGGCCGTTTGTCTCATCTAAAACCATTGAAACAGGGCCGTTTGGTCTCATCTAAAACCATTGAAACAGGGCCGTTTGTCTCATCTAAAACAGGGCCGTTTGTCTCATCTAAAACAGGGCCGTTTGTCTCATCTAAAACCATTGAAACAGGGCCGTTTGTCTCATCTAAAACAGGGCCGTTTGTCTCATCTAAAACAGGGCCGTTTGTCTCATCTAAAACCATTGAAACAGGGCCATTTGTCTCATCTAAAACAGGGCCATTTGTCTCATCTAAAACAGGGCAATTTGTCTCATCTAAAAGCATTGAAACAGGGCCGTTTGTCTCATCTAAAAGCATTGAAACAGGGCCGGTTGTCTCATCTAAAACAGGGCCATTTGTCTCATCTAAAAGCATTGAAACAGGGCCGTTTGTCTCATCTAAAAGCATTGAAACAGGGCCGTTTGTCTCATCTAAAAGCATTGAAACAGGGCCGTTTGTCTCATCTAAAAGCATTGAAACAGGGCCGTTTGTCTCATCTAAAACGGGGCCATTTGTCTCATCTAAAAGCATTGAAACAGGGCCGTTTGTCTCATCTAAAACCATTGAAACAGGGCCGTTTGCCTCATCTAAAACCATTGAAACAGGGCCGTTTGCCTCATCTAAAACCATTGAAACAGGGCCGTTTGTCTCATCTAAAATCATTGAAACACGGCCGTTTTGTCTCATCTTACTCTCTCATTCTTCTCTCTCTCCTTCTCCAGCCGCAGTACTTCCCACTGTTCCTGTACATACTGGAGGAACCGTTGTCCGTTAACCAGGAACTCTCTGTACTGCTCCTCCTCCCATAGGTCTATCTGGGTCTTCAGGCTCTTCTCCAACTGGAACACACGAGAGAACATGTTTTAAGTTAACGTGCCTCTCTTTAATGGCCCCTGAGGTGTCACAATAAATAAATAAAAACACAGAAATATAGAACACATAAAGAAAAACAGGCCAGCTATTCAGGTCAGAGAGCCTTGTGGGTAGAGAAATAACCAATTAACATGACAATCTGAAGAACACTACTTAGCCTCACCTTCGGCAGGCTTTTCTGCAGCTCGGCCCTCTGCTTCTCCTCCTTAAGAAGGTTCCCTCCTCGGTTGTTAAATCTAGAAGGATCCGTTGCCTTTTTCTGTGGAGAATTCAACCATGATCTTGACAAATACAGTCACTTGAGAAACACACCCGAAACTCGTGCGTCAGTGGAAAAGTGAAGGGTGGGGTTCAGCGTGATGACAGATGGAAGGTGATGTCACGGACACAACATACTCAAAACAGACTGAGATTAAAGATTTGTAATCATATTCCTCACTAAAAAAAGTGCTCACCTCCAGTTGTAGGAACAGAGTCCAGCTGTCTTGCCACCTGGTTACTCCTTCAAACAGCTCCCTGTGGTCCTCGTAGTGCTTCTTCAGACTCCGGAGCTCCTCCTGGTGTAGGTTCAGCATCTCCTCAGTGTAGTCGTCTGAGGGAATAAAGTACCAGTGTGTTATTTATCAATCTCAGTCGGACAACCAGGGTTGTGTTCATTGGTCACCAAAATGGAAGACAACTGACAAACAAGGCGGGGACGACCTGGACTATTGTCTAATAAGAAACACCATATTAATTTGCAAAACGTTTCTCTGTGATGTACCAAATGAACACCACCCGGGACATTAGAGTCATAACAGGGACCAGGTTTCATGAGAAACCCAGTAGTACATTCCAATCAAAATGCGTAACTACGATACTGTATTTACAAACAACAACTGACCACCATAGTAGGGTGTGAAGGCTTGTCTCTGCTCCAGGCTGTAGAAACACCTCTCCCAGAGCAGAGCCACCTCGGCCCTGATGGCTTCTACCACATTCCTCATGTTCTTGATCTTCAGCTGCTCCAGACGCCGGCACTCAGCTTGTAACTGGGGAGCGGGGTAGCGGGGTGGGGATACAAAACCTACTGATTCATTCAATTCAGAAAAGGCAGTCCTTGCAAATGCAAAATGTAAAAAAATAAAAAAAATTGTAATAAGGGTCTGGATAGGTATAGCATAGTGCTGGAGGTTCCTCCACTTTGTTTCCACTTTACAGGACCCACCAAACAAGAATTATGTAGTGTTGCAAAATTCCAGTAACTTCCCCATAATTCCCTAGTTTCCCAGAAATCCTGGTGAGAAGATTCCTGGAATCAGGAGGGAATAAGCAGGAATCCCCCCCAACCAAAATTTAGAATTTTCAGAACACACGGTCCAGTCCAGGAATTCAACCTTAAAATGTATGTCAGAACACATTGGTCCAGTCCAGTAATTCAACCTTAAATGTTAAACTCACAGCATCCATGTTCTTCGTCCTGGACTGGGCCATGTGTTCTGACATGCCATCTCTCTCCTCCTGGGGCACCTGCAGCCTCTCCCACAGCTCCTGGATCTTAGCCCGGTAGGAGCTACACACTAGCTCGTTCTCCGTCTTGCGATCCTGCAGCTGAGAATAACACAACAATAGGTCAAGGGCGGCAGAGTAGCCTAGTGGTTAGAGCGTTGGACTAGTAACCGGAAGGTTGCAAGTTCAAATCCCCGAGCTGACAAATCTGTCATTCTGCCCTTGAACAGGCTTGAAAATAAGAATTTGTTCTTAACTGACTTGCCTAGTTAAATAAAGGTAAAAAATGTAAAGTGTTGTTTTGATGGACAAATGGGCTTCTGTGTTACATTTGTAAACATTTATCTGATCGTTATGTAGCTGTATCAAATACCACCCAACAAGAGTGAAACCATCCCAAGAGAAAGTTTAAACTAAAACGCAAGCCTAAAAACAGTCAGAAAATTGCTCTTACAATATCAAATTTTATTAGTCACAAGTGTAGACCTTGCAGTGAAATGCTTACTTACGAGTCCCTAAACAACAATGCAGTTAAAAAAATATGGATAAGAATAAGAAATAAAAGTAACAAGTAATTAAAGAGCAGCAGTAAAATAACAATAGCGAGACTATACACAGGGGGGGGGGTACCGGTACAGAGTCAATGTGGAGACTATACACAGGGGGGGTACCGGTACAGAGTCAATGTGGAGATTATACACAGGGGGGGTACCGGTACAGAGTCAATGTGGAGACTATACACAGGGGGGGGTATCGGTACAGAGTCAATGTGCGGGAGCACCGGTTAGTTGAGGTAATGTATACATGTAGGTAGAGTTATTAAGTGACTATGCATAGACGACAACAACAGAGAGTAGCAGAGGTGTAAAAGAGGGGGGGGGGGGAGGCAATGAAAATAGTCTGGGTAGTCATTTGATTAGATGTTCAGGAGTCTTATGGCTTGGGGGGATAGAAGCTGTTTTAGAAGCCTCTTGGTGATCCGGTACCACTTGCCATGTTGTAGCAGAGAGAACAGTCTATGACTAGGGCAGCTGGAGTCTGACAATTTTTAGGGCCTTCCTCTGACACCGCCTGGTATAGAGGTCCTGGATGGCAGGAAGCTTGGCCCCAGTGATGTACTGGGCCGTTCTCACTACCCTCTGTAGTAGAGGTCGACCAATTAATCGGAATGGCCGATTAATTAGGGCCGATTTCAAGTTTTCATAACAATCGGAAATCGGTATTTTTGGACGCCGATTTGGGCGTTTTTTTTTTTAATACCTTTATTTAACCAGGCAAGTCAGTTAAGAACACATTCTTATTTTTAATGACGGCCTAGGAACAGTGGGTTAACTTCCTTTTTCAGGGGAAGAACGACAGATTTGTACCTTGTCAGCTCAGGGATTCAATCTTGCAAACTTACGGTTAACTAGTCCCAACGCTCTATCCACCTGCCTCACGATGAGCCTGCCTGTTACGCGAATGCAGTAAGAAGCCAAGGTAAGTTGCTAGCTAGCATTACATTTATCATATAATAAACAATCAATCATAATCACTAGTTATCACTACACATGGTTGATGATATTACTAGTTTATCTAGCGTGTCCTGCGTTGCATATAATCGATGCGGTGCGCATTTACGAAAAAGGACTGTCATTGCTCCAACGTGTACCTAACCATAAACACCAATGCCTTTCTTAAAATCAATACACAGAAGTATATATTTTTAAACCTGCATATTTAGCTAAAAGAAGGTTAGCAGGCAATATTAACCAGGTGAAATTGTGTCACTTCTCTTGCGTTCATTGCACGCAGAGTCAGGGTATATGCAACAGTCTGGGCCGCCTGGCTCTTTACGAACTAATTTGCCAGCATTTTACGTAATTATGACATAACATTGAAGGTTGTGCAATGTAACAGGAATATTTAGACTTATGGACGCCACCCGTTAGATAAAATACGGAACGGTTCCGTATTTCACTGAAAGAAAAAACGTCTTGTTTTCGAGATGATAGTTTCTGGATTCAACCACATTAATGACCTAAGGCTCGTGTTTCTGTGTGTTATGTTATAACTAAGTCTATGATTTGATAGAGCGATGGTAGGCACCAGCAGGCTTGTAAGCATTCATTCAAACAGCACTTTCGTGCGTTTTGCCAGCAGCTCTTTATAACTTCAAGCCTATCAACTCCCGAGATTAGGCTGGTGTAACCGATGTGAAATGGCTAGCTAGTTAGCGGGGTGCGCGCTGATAGCGTTTCAAACATCACTCGCTCTGAGACTTGGAGTAGTTGTTCCCCTTGCTCTGCATGGGTAACGCTGCTTTGAGGGTGGCTGTTGTCGGTGTGTTCCTGGTTCGAGCCCAGGTAGGAGCGAGGAGGGGGATGGAAGCTATACTGTTACACCGGCAATACTAAAGTGCCTATAAGAACATCCAATAGTCAAAGGTATATGAAATACAAATGGTATAGAGAGAAATAGTCCTACAAATACTATATTAACTACAACCTAAAACTTCTTACCTGGGAATATTGAAGTCTCATGATAAAAGGAACCACCAACTTTCATATGTTCTCATGTTCTGAGCAAGGAACTTAAACGTTAGCTTTCTTACATGGCACATATTGCACTTTTACTTTCTTCTCCAACACTTTGTTTTTGCATTATTTCAACCAAATTTCATTATTTATTTGAGGCTAAATTGATTTTATTGATGTATTATATTAAGTTAAAATAAGTGTTCATTCAGTATTGTTGTAATTGTCATTAATACAAATATATAAAAATAAATCGTCTGATTAATCGGTATTGGCTTTTTTTTTGTCTGTCCAGTCATGAGTGAACAGGGAATACAGGAGGGGACTGAGAACGCACCCGAGGGGTCCGTGTTTGAGGATCCCCTCGTCTTACCAGACGCCGCTGTTCTATCCTGCCGGTACAGCGTATAACCAGTTGTTGATAATGTCGTCGTTCAGCCACGACTCCGTGAAGCATAAGATATTACAGTTTTGAAAGTCCAGTTGGTAATTTAATCTTCCGCGTAGGTCACCTATTTTATTGTTCAAAGAGAGCACGTTTGCTAGCAGAATAGAAGGAATTGGGGGTTTATTCGATCGCCTACAAATTCTCCAAAGGCAGCCCGCCCCCTGGCCCCCTTTTCTCCGCCTCCTCTTCACGCAAATCACGGGGATTTGGGCCTGTTCCGGAGAAAGCAGTATATCGTTCACGTCGGACTCGTTAAAGGAAAAAAAAGGATTCTGCCAGTGATGAGTAAATCGCAGTCCTGATGTCCAGTAGTTATTTTTGGTCATAACAAACGGTAGCGGCAACATTATGCACAAAATAAGTTATTAACAACCCAATTAAAATAAAAAAATAAAAAAAACACAATAGGTTGGGGACACGTGGAACATCAGCCTCTTCTCCTGCACCATTGTAATCAATATGGCACATCTTTAAATAATTGAAGCATTCTCACAGAAAATAACAGAAAATGGTGAATGTACATGAAAAGGGCTGTATGCCCAGGTCTCACCTGTCCCAGCAGCAGTTGGAGAGCTGTGATGTTGTCGCTGGACAGACAGAAGGCCTCCTCGTCCTCACACACCACGTCCCTCTCAAAGCTGGTGTCTGGCAGCTGGTCCAGCTCCTCCATACACACAATGATCTGACGCTTGATACCCACAAACTCACCGTGGCGACGATCCTGGAACATACAACGAAGAGCATAAATCTCAACTTACACAAAGATTGTCAGAATGAACATATAAAATGCAACATTTAAAGTGTTGGTCACGTGTTTCAAGAGCTGAAAATAAAAGATCACAGAAATGTTCCATACACACAAAAATCTTATTTCTCTAATGTTGTGCGCAAATGTATTTACATTCCTGTTAGTGAGCATTTCTCCTTTGCCAAGATAATCCATCCACCTGACAGGTGTGGCATATCAAGAAGCTGATTAAAACAGCATGATCATTACACAGGTGCACCTTGTGCTGGGGGACAATAAAAGGCCACTCTTAACATGTTCAGTTTTGTCACACAACACAATGCCACAGATATCTAAAGTTTTGAGGGAGTGTGCAATTGGCATGCTGACTGCAGGAATGTCCACCCGAGCTGTTGCCAGAGAATGTAATGTTAATTTCTCTACCATAAGCCTCCTCCAAAGTCGTTTTAGAGAATTTGGCAGTACGTCCAACCGGCCTCACAACCGCAGACCATTTGTAACCATGCCAAACCAGAAAAACTAAGCTCATAGAAAAAAATATAACGAAATGGAATTAGAATAATTTAACCTATGTCAGTCAATTTGTTGTTTAAAACTTCTTAGGGCTGAGATCCCGCTAACGGGATCGATATGACAACAGCCAGTGAAAGTGCAGGGCGCCAAAATCAAAAACAGAAATCCCATAATTAAAATTCCTCAAACATAGAAGTATTTCACATCATTTTAAAGATACCCTTCTTGTTAATCCCACCACAGTGTCCGATTTCAAATCGTCTTTACGACAAAAGCACCAAACGATTGTTAGGTCAGAGCCAAGTCACAGAAAAACACAGCCATTTTTCCAGCCAAAGAGAAGAGTCACAAAAATAAGAGAGCTAGAATTAATCACTAACCTTTGATGATCTTCATCAGATGACACTTGTAGGACTTCATGTTACACAATACATGTATGTTTTGTTCGATAAAGTTCATTTTATATTTTAAAAAATTGCAGTATACTTTGGCGCGTTATGTTCAGTAGTTCCAAAAACGTCTGGTGATTTTTGCAGAGAGCCTCATCAATTTACAGAAATACTCATTATAAATGTTGATGAAAATACAAGTGTTATGCATGGAACTTTAGATACACTTCTCTTTAATGCAACCGCTGTGTCAGATTTCAAAAAAGCTTTAAGGAAAAAGCAAACCATGCAATAATCTGAGTACGGCGCTCAGAAACCAAACCAGCCAAAAAGATATCCGCCATATTGTGCAGTCAACAGAAGTCAGAAATAACATTATAAATATTCACTTACCTTTGATGATTTTCATCAGAATGCACTCCCAGGAATCCCAGTTCCACAATAAATGTTTGTTTTGTTCAACAATGTCCATCATTTATGTCCAAATAGCTACTTTTGTTAGCACGTTTTGTAAACAAATCCAACCGAACGAAGCGCATTCACTAGGAGCAGACGAAATGTCAAAAAGTTCAGTTACAGTCCGTAGAAACATGTCAAACGATGTATAGAATCAATCTTTAGGATGTTTTTAACGTAAATCTTCAATAATGTTCCAACCGGAGAATTCCTTTGTCTGTAGAAAAACAATGGAACGCGAGCTACCTCTCACGTGAACGAGCGTCACGAGCTTGTGGCACTCTGCCAGACCACTGACTCAAAGAGCCCGTATGAGCCCCTCCTTTACAGTAGAAGCCTCAAACAAGTTTCTAAAGACTGTTGACATCTAGTGGTTAGCCTTAGGAAGTGCAACATGACCAATATCCCACTGTATCTTCAATAGGGAATGAGTTGAAAAACAACTAATCTCAGATTTCCCACTTCCTGGTTGGATTTTTTTCTCAGGTTTTTGCCTGCCATACGAGTTCTGTTATACTCACAGACATCATTCAAACAATTTTAGAAATTCAGAGTGTTTTCTATCCAAATATACTAAAAATATGCAAATATTAGCAACTGGGACTGAGTAGCAGGCAGTTTACTCTGGGCACCTTATTCATCCAAGCTACTCAATACTGCCCCCAACCATAAGAAGTTAAAACCAAAAAATTACAGAAATGTTGGTTAATCGCTCAGCACTATTAAATATGCATCCGAATTGTATCACTTCATGCCTCTTCAAACATACAATGCTGCAATTCTCAAATTAATCTAAAAGAAATCTGTGTATATTGGGTTTGCTGTGCTTAAGTGACAGGCCCCCTTTCCTATGTCTATTGTACATCATACTATTCTTAGGGCCATAAATAGTTAATTTTACTTTTATATTTTAGTCATTTAGCAGACGTTCTTATCCAGAGCGAGTTACATGAGCAATTATGGTTAAGTGCCTTGCTCAAGGACACAGACAGATTTTTAACCTAGTCAGCTCGGTGATTCAAAACATTGACCGATCGGCTACTGGCCCAACGCCATTAACCACAAACTGACCAAGAAAAAAAGGCCCCGCCCCCAAATGGACATGTATGAATACCATGAAGGATGATGCAGACGTACCTTCTCTTTAGTGAGATCATTCAGGTAGGAGTGGTAGCTGTCCAGCTGTTGCAGGGATGGGACAGAGTCCATGTCGATACAGAAGGGAACTGAACACATGATGTCACACAGCTCCCGGTCCTGCTTGTACAGAGTCTTCAGGTCTTTAACCCTCTGACTCTTCTGTTTCATCATCACCTCCAGCCGTGACCGGATGTCCTTCTCCAGCTGCAGCATCGTCTTCCCCTCGTCCTCCTATAGGGACATCGAGACGGGTTGAAAGGAACATTAACAAGCTGAAACATCAGGATAATGAAGTAACACACGGCGCTACGCTGACCTTTTTCTACGAGGAGCACATGTGAGCCTAATTTGGAAGATGTAGGCACACACACAAAAAAAAAATCAGGAGCACAATGAAAAATATTTGAGGTAATAAAGCTAGAATCCTTCATTTCTATAGTTAAAAAAAAATCCAGGTCACATAGCAAAAGATACAAGTAAAATATATTTACTGTAACAATATTGCGTGTACCAATTTGGATTCTAAAGACAGAAAAATGCATATTTTTCACGAGTTTGTTACCTCAAAATACAAAAATCTGGAGATGCACTCCGTAGGCTCATTGCCCCACTAGTAGCTAGAAGGAATAAGCTTAAGTCAAGAGAGAAGTGGACCTCAAAGGGGGATAGTTGAAGCTCCGTGCACAGAACATCCAGCTCTTTGCGACAGGACTCTATGCTGCTCATCAATCTCTTCCTTAAACTGTCCTCCTCTGCGATCATCATGTCCAGCAAGCCCTAGTAGAATAGAACACACACAGGTCAAAATACATCCCATTGGTTAATAAGTGACTTTACCGTCCTGGCTCCAGCTCATTTTGTACTGTCTTGCCATTTGTCAACTACTATGGTCATTGTCACAACAATGCATGGCAATGACCAAGGGAGTTTAGTAAGCCACAAGGCAGCACAAACAGATCTTGTAGCAGGCTAGCAAACTACAGTAATCATCTTTTGGAAAGAACCCAAACTCACTTTGATGTGTTTCTTGACTACATCAGTCCTCTGTAGTCGCTGGTCCTCTGGAATGCCTATTTCTTCCCAGATGTCCTTCAACTGGTTCAGGGCTCGATTCAGACATGCCACAGATTCTGCAGCATGGACTTCACTGTAGAGGAACATTTTAAGCAGGTGAAAGAAAGCATGTCACATAAATGTGTTTTGAATGCTGCAGCCTGCAACTATAGGAAAGAGTACAGATTAGGTTCACACTCTCCATATATTATTTTGTGTGCATTGCAGTGCTTGTTGTTGATCATCAGAGTAACTGAGCAGGTTCTCGACGGTGTCAGGTGACACGTAGCTACTGTAGCCAAGTTGTCATGGACATTTTGTCTGATCGGTAGCTGGTTGATTGACATTCCTCTTGGCAGGCTAAACAGGTTAGTCAACTAGGTTAATTGAGTTGCCAAAACAGTCCATCTAGTTAAACTATCCATTGTATTTAAAAACATATGTTTAGCTAACGTTAGCTCATCTTTACATACTTTACAGTAACGTTAGCTAGGTAGTTATGGCAGCTTATCATTTTAATATCAAGTTAAGGCGATTCCCAAACGGTTAGTTAGCCGTTTAGCCCAATTTAGCTAGCCAGATAAAGTTAACCAGTTAGGTACTACAGTAGTAACGGTAGCGTAACTAATGTTAGTTATTACAGACGTGATAACGTTAGCTACTGAAGCACTGTGTGCCAACATTCAATTATTTAACGTTGTTTAGTATGCTATGCTAGCTCTCATTATTAGTTAGCTAGCTAACGTTAACAACAGTCAAGGACACCATCTAAACACAGCAACCCACACACAATTTTGGGGGACTAACCTTCTCCTCATGGTTACGTTCCACCGGGGATTTTTTTTTTTTTTAAACGTGTTACCTCAACTAAATACGTCTCTTTTAACACAATACAACAAATGAAAGGTCTGTGTCCAAGCGTCGTTTTGCCGTCTGCGACTCTATTCAAATTCTGCACCGAAACGTGGCCTCGCTTTCTATTGGCCGATATGGAGAATACGTCAATAAACTGTTTTCTGTGGGCGTGGCCACAGCGTTTGACGACTTGAAGAGCTCTCACCTTTGATTTTTATTATTGAGGGGACAGCAATCATAGCTGAATATCTTATTACCTGAAAATAACATATATTAGCTGCTATAGTTATAATATGAATAGTCATTTTTATTTGAATATATGTCTATAAGCCTGTGCATTACTGTTGAGGCACTAACTAACTACTGTAATTTACACTCTAAATGAAACTAAAAGGGATTAAGACCTGCCATACCCTTTGTTTCAGAACTGTTTCCAAACCAGTATAGGCATACGCCCCAAAACTGACCTGAGATTGGTTCCCTTTTTATCATCTATTGAAGTGATCAGACCGAGGAGGAGATTGAAGGTAGAGCATGATAACAGAGGAAAAATAATGATTGCTGCCACTCTTCTGCTCCTTCTTTACTCATGATAGACTAGTGTTTCCATTGTCTATACTCATGATAGACTAGTGTTTCCATTCTTTACTCATGATAGACTAGTGTTTCCATTCTTTACTCATGATAGACTAGTGTTTCCATTGTCTATACTCATGATAGACTAGTGTTTCCATTCTTTACTCATGATAGACTAGTGTTTCCATTGTCTTAACTCATGATAGACTAGTGTTTCCATTGTCTTAACTCATGATAGACTAGTGTTTCCATTGTCTATACTCATGATAGACTAGTGTTTCCATTGTCTTAACTCATGATAGACTAGTGTTTCCGTTGTCTTTACTCATGATAGACTAGTGTTTCCATTCTTTACTCATGACAGACTAGTGTTTCCATTGTCTTTACTCATGATAGACTAGTGTTTCCGTTGTCTTTACTCATGATAGACTAGTGTTTCCATTGTCTTTACTCATGATAGACTACTGTTTCCATTCTTTACTCATGATAGACTAGTGTTTCCATTGTCTATACTCATGATAGACTAGTGTTTCCATTGTCTTTACTCATGATAGACTACTGTTTCCATTCTTTACTCATGATAGACTACTGTTTCCATTGTCTTTACTCATGATAGACTAGTGTTTCCGTTGTCTTTACTCATGATAGACTAGTGTTTCCATTCTTTACTCATGACAGACTAGTGTTTCCATTGTCTTTACTCATGATAGACTAGTGTTTCCATTGTCTTAACTCATGATAGACTAGTGTTTCCATTGTCTATACTCATGATAGACTAGTGTTTCCATTGTCTTTACTCATGATAGACTAGTGTTTCCATTCTTTACTCATGATAGACTAGTGTTTCCATTCTTTACTCATGATAGACTAGTGTTTCCATTGTCTATACTTATGATAGACTAGTGTTTCCATTCTTTACTCATGATAGACTAGTGTTTCCATTGTCTTTACTCATGATAGACTAGTGTTTCCATTCTTTACTCATGATAGACTAGTGTTTCCATTGTCTTTACTCATGATAGACTAGTGTTTCCATTGTCTTTACTCATGATAGACTACTGTTTCCATTCTTTACTCATGATAGACTAGTGTTTCAATTGTCTTTACTCATGATAGACTAGTGTTTCCATTCTTTACTCATGATAGACTAGTGTTTCCATTCTTTACTCATGATAGACTAGTGTTTCAATTGTCTATACTTATGATAGACTAGTGTTTCCATTCTTTACTCATGATAGACTAGTGTTTCAATTGTCTTTACTCATGATAGACTAGTGTTTCCATTCTTTACTCATGATAGACTAGTGTTTCCATTCTTTACTCATGATAGACTAGTGTTTCAATTGTCTATACTTATGATAGACTAGTGTTTCCATTCTTTACTCATGATAGACTAGTGTTTCAATTGTCTATACTTATGATAGACTAGTGTTTCCATTCTTTACTCATGATAGACTAGTGTTTCAATTGTCTTTACTCATGATAGACTAGTGTTTCCATTCTTTACTCATGATAGACTAGTGTTTCCATTCTTTACTCATGATAGACTAGTGTTTCAATTGTCTATACTCATGATAGACTAGTGTTTCCATTCTTTACTCATGATAGACTAGTGTTTCCATTGTCTATACTCATGATAGACTAGTGTTTCCATTCTTTACTCATGATAGACTAGTGTTTCCATTGTCTTAACTCATGATAGACTAGTGTTTCCATTGTCTTAACTCATGATAGACTAGTGTTTCCATTGTCTATACTCATGATAGACTAGTGTTTCCATTGTCTTAACTCATGATAGACTAGTGTTTCCGTTGTCTTTACTCATGATAGACTAGTGTTTCCATTCTTTACTCATGACAGACTAGTGTTTCCATTGTCTTTACTCATGATAGACTAGTGTTTCCGTTGTCTTTACTCATGATAGACTAGTGTTTCCATTGTCTTTACTCATGATAGACTACTGTTTCCATTCTTTACTCATGATAGACTAGTGTTTCCATTGTCTATACTCATGATAGACTAGTGTTTCCATTGTCTTTACTCATGATAGACTACTGTTTCCATTCTTTACTCATGATAGACTACTGTTTCCATTGTCTTTACTCATGATAGACTAGTGTTTCCGTTGTCTTTACTCATGATAGACTAGTGTTTCCATTCTTTACTCATGACAGACTAGTGTTTCCATTGTCTTTACTCATGATAGACTAGTGTTTCCATTGTCTTAACTCATGATAGACTAGTGTTTCCATTGTCTATACTCATGATAGACTAGTGTTTCCATTGTCTTTACTCATGATAGACTAGTGTTTCCATTCTTTACTCATGATAGACTAGTGTTTCCATTCTTTACTCATGATAGACTAGTGTTTCCATTGTCTATACTTATGATAGACTAGTGTTTCCATTCTTTACTCATGATAGACTAGTGTTTCCATTGTCTTTACTCATGATAGACTAGTGTTTCCATTCTTTACTCATGATAGACTAGTGTTTCCATTGTCTTTACTCATGATAGACTAGTGTTTCCATTGTCTTTACTCATGATAGACTACTGTTTCCATTCTTTACTCATGATAGACTAGTGTTTCAATTGTCTTTACTCATGATAGACTAGTGTTTCCATTCTTTACTCATGATAGACTAGTGTTTCCATTCTTTACTCATGATAGACTAGTGTTTCAATTGTCTATACTTATGATAGACTAGTGTTTCCATTCTTTACTCATGATAGACTAGTGTTTCAATTGTCTTTACTCATGATAGACTAGTGTTTCCATTCTTTACTCATGATAGACTAGTGTTTCCATTCTTTACTCATGATAGACTAGTGTTTCAATTGTCTATACTTATGATAGACTAGTGTTTCCATTCTTTACTCATGATAGACTAGTGTTTCAATTGTCTATACTTATGATAGACTAGTGTTTCCATTCTTTACTCATGATAGACTAGTGTTTCAATTGTCTTTACTCATGATAGACTAGTGTTTCCATTCTTTACTCATGATAGACTAGTGTTTCCATTCTTTACTCATGATAGACTAGTGTTTCAATTGTCTATACTCATGATAGACTAGTGTTTCCATTGTCTATACTTATGATAGACTAGTGTTTCCATTCTTTACTCATGATAGACTAGTGTTTCCATTGTCTTTACTCATGATAGACTAGTGTTTCCATTGTCTATACTTATGATAGACTAGTGTTTCCATTCTTTACTCATGATAGACTAGTGTTTCCATTCTTTACTCATGATAGACTAGTGTTTCCATTCTTTACTCATGATAGACTAGTGTTTCCATTGTCTATACTCATGATAGACTAGTGTTTCCATTGTCTATACTCATGATAGACTAGTGTTTCCATTGTTTGGGGTTAAGATCCATCTTCCATTCCACTCACTGATTTTCTAAGAAGTGCAGCATTTGCAAAGCATATAGTTGATTGCTTTTTTTCCTTCACAGCACCAAAGATAGAGAGTCAGGAGCAAGATGATGCAACGCAGAATGTGACGACGACATGTTCAATTAAGTCGAAACATAAACACGTTTAAGGCTACCTGATTTTCTCTAGAGTATCATTTTAATTGTGATGACATAGAACTACAGTAGACAGTCAAATCAAATCAAACTTTATTTGCCACATGCGTCAAAACACAACAAGTGTAGACTCTACCGTGAAATGCTTTACTTTACAAGCCCTCAACCAACAGTGCAGTTCAAGAAGAAGAAAATATTTACCAAGGAGACTAAAATAAAAAGTAACACAATAAGAATAACAATAACGCAGCTATATACAGGGGCACCGGTCCCGAGTCGGGGGAGGGGGGGGGGGGGTGTCAATGTAAATTGTCCGGTGGCGATTGAAAAAAATTGTTCAGCAGTCTAATGGCTTGGGGGTAGAAGTTGTTGAGTAGACTTTTGGTCCTAGACTTGGTGCTCCGGTACTGCTTGCCGTGCAGTAGCAGAGAAAACAGTCTATAACTTGGGGGACTGGACTCTCTGACAATTGTATGGGCTTTCCTCTGACACCGCCTATTATATAGGTCTTGGATGGCAGGAAGTTTGGCCACAGTGATGTACTGGGCCATTCGCACTACCCTCTGTAGCGCCTTACGGTCAGATGCCGAGCAGTTGCCATACCAGGCGGTGATGCAACCGGTCAGGATGCTCTCGATGGTGCAGCTGTAGAACCTTTTGAGGATCTGGGGGCCCATGCCAAATCTATTCAGTCTCCTGAGGGGGAAAAGGTTTTGTCCTGCCCTCTTCACGACTGTCTTGGTGTGTTTGGACCATGAGAGTTCGTTGGTGATGTGAACTTGAAGCTCTCAACCCGCTCCACTACAGCCCCGTCGATGTTAATGGGGGCCTGTTCGGCCCGCCTTTTCCTGTAGTCCACGATCAGCTCCTTTGTCTTGCTCACATTGAGGGAGAGGTTGTTGTCTTGGCACAACACTGCCAGTTCTCTGACCTCCTCCCTATAGGCCGTCTCATCGTTGTCACTGTTGTGTCGTCAGAAAACTTAATGATGGTGTTGGAGTCGTGTTTGGCCACGCAGTCGTGGGTGAACAGGGAAAAGTCATTATAACTTTTAGGTTTGTGTGTATTTTTGTGTATCGTTAGATACTACTGCACTGTTGGAGCTAAGAACACAAGCATTTAGCTACACCCGCAATAACATCTGTTAAACATGTTTATGTGACCAATCAAATTAGATTTTTGATTTGATTGTCCTATTTGCAATGCATATCAGTGAGGGTAGACCTAAACCCAAAGCCTGTATAAAGAGGCATTACATAAACAATCTCTGGTATCCTTAGTGAGGGAAGTGCCTCCTCTCTGTAGTTGAGACTTTCCTCAGTACCTCTGAACTGAACTGGTAGGTCAGTTTCTTCTTGACTTTTTTGATTTCTCCCGTCTTGCCGTAGTTCCGCAGGGCCCTGGCCATCTTCTGGTAGGTCATCTTCTTCCTGTTTCCTTTTTGCATGCCCCATCGATTGGCCAGAGTCTCCTTGTGTTTAGAAGAGAACTGGAAGATACCTTTCTCTCTTTCCACCCACCACACGCTATCTTTCATGTCTCCTTTCTTCAGCAGATCCAGGAGGAACTGGTACAGCCGGATCTTCCTCTTGCTACCTGGATAGGGAGATATCGTTGGGATATTGGAGATAAGGAATTCATATGGGATTCCATTTTCTTATAATTTCTCCATTTTCAACTAAGGGTACCTGCACCCTGGAGTAGTGGGCGTGTGGAAAGGAGTGAGTGTGTCAAAAGCGCTCTGCTATAGGTTAGAGGTTTTGACTAGATGGTATACAGTTTATGTCAGAATTGACTTTTCGTAGCTGGTTAGGAGAACTTCCGAAGCAGGTTAGGATAATTAACGTAGCAGGTCAGGATAATTAGGGTAAGGTTAGGAAAAGTTTTAGGGTTAGCTAAAAGGCAGATTGGTTAAGCAGAGCAGTAATATCTGACCAATTAGCTGCTTGCTTTTGAAACGCCCACTCCTTTCGACACACCCACTCGTTTCCACATGCCCATACTCCGGTTAAAATGTATTGTTGGTTATTTTTGGATTATAATTATTATAGTAAATCTTCTGCATTGACAGTGATCCCTGTACGGAATAGGACACTACCCAGACAACAACACTATTATGGCCCAAATCCAGCCCACATCTACCAGGTATTATGGCCCAGTTAGAATTATGGTCCAGAAGTGGGCCAGATTAGCCATATCAGTCAATCAGTCAGTCAATCAATCAGTCAGACAATTAGTCAGTCCATCAGTCAGTCAGCCAGATCAGTCAATCAGTCAGTCAGACAATGAGTCAGTCAATCAATCAGTCAGACAATTAGTCAGTCCATCAGTCAGTCAGCCAGATCAGTCAATCAGTCAGTCAGACAATGAGTCAGTCAATCAGTCAGACAATTAGTCAGTCAATCAGTCAGTCAGACAATTAGTCAGTCAGCCAGATCAGTCAGTCAGACAATTAGTCAGTCAATCAGTCAGTCAATCAGTCAGTCAGACAATTAGTCAGTCCATCAGTCAGTCAGCCAGATCAGTCAATCAATCAGTCAATCAGTCAGTCAATCAGTCAGACAGACAATTAGTCAGTCAGCCAGATCAGTCAATCAGTCAGTCAGACAATTAGTCAGTCAATCAGTCAGTCAGCCAGATCAGTCAATCAGTCAGTCAGACAATTAGTCAGTCAATCAGTCAGTCAATCAGTCAGACAATTAGTCAGTCAATCAGTCAGTCAGACAATTAGTCAGTCAGCCAGATCAGTCAATCAGTCAGTCAGCCAATCAGTCAGTCAGACAATTAGTTAGTCAGTCAGTCAGCCAATCAGTCAGTCAATCAGTCAGTCAGACAATTAGTCAGTCAATCCGTCAGTCAGTCAGTCAGACAATTAGTCAGTCAGTCAGACAATCAGTCAGTCAATCAGTCAGATCAGTCAGTCAACCAGACAGTCAGCCAGATCAGTCAGTCAATCAGTCAGTCACTCCGTCAATCAGTCAGACAGTCAATCAGTCAGTCAGTTAGTCAGGATTTACTGGAGTCTCCCCCAGAGGGGATATGGTCTCCGTAGTCCTCCTCTCCCTCAGACACCTCCAGGGTGGGGCTGTGGCCCCCAGGTCCCTCTTCCTCTGAGCAGTAGCGGCTAGGGGACACGGGAGCCTGCTGATGGTAATACACTGTACGGCTGCAATAAGGCATCTGTGGAGAAGAATGGACAGATCATTTGACGGATGGTTGTACTGTATGTTTTATTTAGCATCTATATGACATATAACACATTGGGGAGCCATTTTGAGCACAAGTTCTGGATGAAAGGTCGGAAACCCTCTTTATCTAGGCAGGCCCACTGAAATAGAAATATTTCAAATAAAATTGTATTTGTCACATGCGCCGAACACAACGGATGTAGACTTAACCGTGAAATGCTTGCTTACGTGCCCAACAATGCAGAGTTAAAAATAAAAAAACAAGACCTTGATTCTGTTAGGCTTAGTATTGTGTTTGCTTTTATTACTCTGTGATTTGGTGATCAACTACACACCTCCTGTATAAATAACCGTTGCTTTAGTAGACTGGCCTGAGAGACTGTTGGATTGTGTTACTTTGAAAATGACAAAATGGGCCGGCATCTCACTGAAAGAGGAAGTAGTGGAAGGTCAACTAAATATAATCTAAAAGCAATTGTCAAAAGCACAATGGACAGACAGTCGTAACTGAAAAATACCCTTAAAAGTCCAGGCCAAATGCTTTAGAGACTGATGTTTTTTACGTCATTCTGTGGGGATTCACTTCTTATCACAAATGCAAAGCCATTATCCTATAGCCCCCAAAGCCATTCTCCTATAGCCCCCAAAGCCATTCTCCTATAGCCCCCAAAACCATTCTCCTATAGCCCCCAAAGCCATTCTCCTATAGCCCCCAAAAGCCATTCTCCTATAGCCCCCAAAGCCATTCTCCTATAGCCTCCAAAGCCATTCTCCTATAGCCCCCAAAGCCATTCTCCTATAGCCTCCAAAGCCATTCTTCTATAGCCCCCAAAGCCATTCTTCTATAGCCCCCAAAGCCATTCTCCTATAGCCTCCAAAGCCATTCTCCTATAGCCCCCAAAGCCATTATCCTATAGCCCCCAAAGCCATTCTCCTATAGCCTCCAAAGCCATTCTCCTATAGCCCCCAAAGCCATTCTCCTATAGCCTCCAAAGCCATTCTTCTATAGCCCCCAAAGCCATTCTCCTATAGCCCCCAAAGCATTCTTCTATAGCCTCCAAAGCCATTCTCCTATAGCCCCCAAAGCCATTCTCCTATAGCCCCCAAAGCCATTCTCCTATAGCCTCCAAAGCCATTCTTCTATAGCCCCCAAAGCCATTCTTCTATAGCCCCCAAACCATTCTCCTATAGCCCCCAAAGCCATTCTCCTATAGCCTCCAAAGCCATTCTTCTATAGCCCCCAAAGCCATTCTCCTATAGCCCCCAAACCATTCTCCTATAGCCTCCAAAGCCATTCTCCTATAGCCCCCAAAACATTCTTCTATAGCCTCCAAAGCCATTCTCCTATAGCCTCCAAAGCCATTCTCCTATAGCCTCCAAAGCCATTCTCCTATAGCCCCCAAAGCATTCTTCTATAGCCTCCAAAGCCATTCTCCTATAGCCCCCAAAGCATTCTTCTATAGCCCCCAAAGCCATTCTCCTATAGCCCCCAAAGCCATTCTCCTATAGCCTCCAAAGCCATTCTCCTATAGCCCCCAAAGCCATTCTCCTATAGCCCCCAAAGCCATTCTTCTATAGCCTCCAAAGCCATTCTCCTATAGCCCCCAAAGCCATTATCCTATAGCCTCCAAAGCCATTCTTCTATAGCTCCCAAAGCCATTCTTCTATAGCCTCCAAAGCCATTCTCCAGGTTTTCCTCCCCCACTCATTGCAGTGCCTCAGATGATGTCTCAATAAGGAGGTTGAGTAACTGAGGTGTAGCCTAGACTATCCACAGCCCAGCGGTTGGTGAGTGTGCACTATTCTGCTGCTCTTTCCCCTGCTAGGCTAGTGGTCGTGGCTAAACGTACCCTCGCTCAGAAAAAAAGCGCATCTTTGAGCAACCCACTGTCAGCACAGACAACTGTGTAGACATAACATCACATAACATCCAGTCCCCTTTCTGTACTCCCTCTCAAATACAGAGAGTATTATCTCTAGATATTGTACATTGTTGATAGTAATCATGTATACCACTATACTAACTTCTCTAGATATTGTACATTGTTGATAGTAATCATGTATACCACTATACTGACCTCTCTAGATATTGTACATTGTTGATAGTAATCATGTATACCACTATACTAACCTCTCTAGATATTGTACATTGTTGATAGTAATCATGTATACTACTATACTGACCTCTCTAGATATTGTACATTGTTGATAGTAATCATGTATACCACTATACTGACCTCTCTAGATATTGTACATTGTTGATAGTAATCATGTATACCACTATACTAACCTCTCTAGATATTGTACATTGTTGATAGTAATCATGTATACTACTATACTAACCTCTCTAGATATTGTACATTGTGGATAGTAATCATGTATACCACTATACTGACCTCTCTAGATATTGTACATTGTTGATAGTAATCATGTATACCACTATACTAACCTCTCTAGATATTGTACATTGTTGATAGTAATCATGTATACCACTATACTAACTTCTCTAGATATTGTACATTGTTGATAGTAATCATGTATACCACTATACTAACCTCTCTAGATATTGTACATTGTTGATAGTAATCATGTATACCACTATACCATAAAAGGCCTTGGAATCTTTCATCATGGGCTGCATGTTAGGTCATCTGTCAGAGTTACTTTATGCCAATACATATTTTATATTTTTCACAACTTTGACACTGTTCTCCTCTGAAATGCTAATTTTATTATACATACAGCATAAGTTGCCAAGACAATCAGAGACAGAGTAGGACTAACCTGTGGGGAGATGGGTAAGGGTCCCATTCCTGGGTCTACTAGACTTGGACTAACCTGTGGGGTTAGGGGTCCCATTCCTGGGTCTACTAGAGTTGGACTAACCTGTGGGGTTAGGGGTCCCATTCCTGGGTCTACTAGAGTTGGACTAACCTGTGGGGAGATGGGTAAGGGTCCCAGTCCTGGGTCTACTAGAGTTGGACTAACCTGTGGGGAGATGGGTAAGGGTGGGGAGATGGGTAAGGGTCCCAGTCCTGGGTCTACTAGAGTTGGACTAACCTGTGGGGAGATGGGTAAGGGTGGGGAGATGGGTAAGGGTCCCAGTCCTGGGTTTACTAGAGTTGGACTAACCTGTGGGGTTAGGGGTCCCAGTCCTGGGTCTACTAGAGTTGAACTAACCTGTGGGGTTAGGGGTTCCAGTTCTGGGTTTACTAGAGTTGAACTAACCTGTGGGGTTAGGGGTCCCAGTCCTGGGTCTACTAGAGTTGAACTAACCTGTGGGGTTAGGGGGTCCCAGTTCTGGGTCTACTAGAGTTGGACTAACCTGTGGGTTTTGGGGTCCCAGTCCTGGGTCTACTAGAGTTGGACTAACCTGTGGGGTTTGGGGTCCTAGTCCTGGGTTTACTAGAGTTGGACTAACCTGTGGGGTTTGGGGTCCCAGTCCTGGGTTTACTAGAGTTGGACTAACCTGTGGGGTTTGGGGTCCCAGTCCTGGGTCTACTAGAGTTGGACTAACCTGTGGGGTTAGGGGTCCCAGTCCTGGGTCTACTAGAGTTGAACTAACCTGTGGGGTTAAGGGTTCCAGTCCTGGGTTTACTAGAGTTGAACTAACCTGTGGGGTTAGGGGTCCCAGTCCTGGGTCTACTAGAGTTGATCTAACCTGTGGGGTTAGGGGTCCCAGTCCTGGGTCTACTAGAGTTGGACTAACCTGTGGGGAGATGGGTAAGGGTCCCATTCCTGGGTCTACTAGAGTTGGACTAACCTGTGGGGTTAGGGGTCCCAGTCCTGGGTCTACTAGTTGGACTAACCTGTGGGGTTTGGGGTCCCAGTCCTGGGTTTACTAGAGTTGGACTAACCTGTGGGGTTTGGGGTCCCAGTCCTGGGTTTACTAGAGTTGGACTAACCTGTGGGGTTCGGGGTCCCAGTCCTGGGTCTACTAGAGTTGGACTAACCTGTGGGGTTAGGGGTCCCAGTCCTGGGTCTACTAGAGTTGAACTAACCTGTGGGGTTAAAGGTTCCAGTCCTGGGTTTACTAGAGTTGAACTAACCTGTGGGGTTAGGGGTCCCAGTCCTGGGTCTACTAGAGTTGATCTAACCTGTGGGGTTAGGGGTCCCAGTCCTGGGTCTACTAGAGTTGGACTAACCTGTGGGGAGATGGGTAAGGGTCCCATTCCTGGGTCTACTAGAGTTGGACTAACCTGTGGGGTTAGGGGTCCCAGTCCTGGGTCTACTAGAGTTGGACTAACCTGTGGGGTTTGGGGTCCCAGTCCTGGGTTTACTAGAGTTGGACTAACCTGTGGGGTTTGGGGTCCCAGTCCTGGGTTTACTAGAGTTGGACTAACCTGTGGGGTTCGGGGTCCCAGTCCTGGGTCTACTAGAGTTGGACTAACCTGTGGGGTTAGGGGTCCCAGTCCTGGGTCTACTAGAGTTGAACTAACCTGTGGGGTTAGGGGTTCCAGTCCTGGGTTTACTAGAGTTGATCTAACCTGTGGGGTTAGGGGTCCCAGTCCTGGGTTTACTTGAGTTGGACTAACCTGTGGGGAGATGGGTAAGGGTCCCAGTCCTGGGTCTACTAGACTTGGACTAACCTGTGGAGTTAGGGGTCCAAGTCCTGGGTCTACTAGAGTTGGACTAACCTGTGGGGTTAGGGGTCCCAGTCCTGGGTCTACTAGAGTTGGACTAACCTGTGGGGTTTGGGGTCCCAGTCCTGGGTTTACTAGAGTTGAACTAACCTGTGAGGTTAGGGTTAGGGGTCCCAGTCCTGGGTCTACTAGTGGCAGATGGAGGGTGTCGGTATCGGGGTAGCGATAGGGGTGGAGGAGTTGTTGGGAATGGACACTCTGGAGCTCTGTCAGGTGACTCTCTTGTGAGGAAGTGTCCAACAAGTCACTCTGGTGCATGCCTCTGTCAGAGTGGTAATCCCAACCGTTTTCTAAACCATAAGAGAGACACAACATATTATAAGCATTGATATGAGACATTATAAAGGCTCATACATACATGCTTACAACTAGTTAAAAAAGCATTTTACTGTCAGGCTTTAAGTAACGTAATTTATTTTCAATGAGGACAATTGGAATTTCAATTGTTTACTTGTGAAACTGACTGAATTGAATTGATCGCAACCTTATCGGACAGCTATTCAATATTTAACGAGTGAATCTTTATCACCATGTTCATAGTGTGTTTTTGCCACCCACCGTCGTGAAGTTCTCCAACATTGGTGAGATACGAGTATATCTCTACTGGTGATCTATAATTCTCGGGTTCATATGAGATTATTTCTTCGGATGCCTTTGGGAAAGAAAGATCTCATACATGTCAAAAATTAAGGTAGATTGCAAAAGATTGTGTTTCAAAGAATGGGTAATTCTATATACTGTAGGCTGAGTACATATCTTACTAGTGAGATATATCCTGTATATATACACTACCGCCACTTAGAAATGTCCTTGTTTTTGAAAAAATTAAATAATTTGGATCAGAAATACAGTGTAGACATTGTTAATGTTGTAAATGACTATTGTAGCTGGAAACGGCTGATTTTTTAAAATGGAATATCTACATAGGCATACAGAGGCCCATTATCAGCAGCCATCACTCCTGTGTTCCAATGACACGTTGTGTTAGCTAATCCTATTATATCATTTTAAAAGGCTAATTGATCATTAGAAAACCGTTTTGCAATTATGTTAGCACAGCTGAAAACTGTTGTTCTGATTAAAGAAGCAATAAAACTGGACTAGTTGAGTATCTGGAGCATCGGCAGTTGTGGGTTCGATTACAGGAAACAAAGAACTTTCTTCTGAAACTCGTCAGTCTATTCTTGTTCTGAGAAATGAAGGCTATTCCATGCGAGAAATTGCCAAGAAACTGAATATCTCGTACAATGCTGTGCACTACTCCCTTCACAGAACAGCGCAAACTGTCTCTAACCAGAATAGAAAGAGGAGTGGGAGGCCCCGGTGCACAACTGAGCAAGAGGACAAGTACATTGGATTGTCTAATTTGAGAAACAGACACCTCACAAGTCTTCAACTGGCAGCTTCATTAAATAGTACCCGCAAAACACCAGTCTCAACGTCAACAGTGAAGAGGCAACTCCGGGATGCTGGCCTTCTAGGCAGAGTTCCTCTGTCCAGTGTCAACGTCAACAGTGAAGAGGTGACTCCGGGATGCTGGCCTTCTAGGCAGAGTTCCTCTGTCCAGTGTCAATGTCAACAGTGAAGAGGTGACGCCGGGATGCTGGCCTTCTAGGCAGAGTTCCTCTGTCCAGTCTCAATGTCAACAGTGAAGAGGTGACTCCGGGATGCTGGCCTTCTAGGCAGAGTTCCTCTGTCCAGTCTCAACGTCAACAGTGAAGAGGTGACTCCGGGATGCTGGCCTTCAAGGCAGAGTTCCTCTGTCCAGTGTCAACGTCAACAGTGAAGAGGTGACTCCGGGCTGCTGGCCTTCTAGGCAGAGTTCCTCTGTCCAGTCTCAATGTCAACAGTGAAGAGGTGACTCCGGGATGCTGGCCTTCTAGGCAGAGTTCCTCTGTCCAGTCTCAACATTAACAGTGAAGAGGTGACTCCGGGATGCTGGCCTTCAAGGCAGAGTTCCTCTGTCCAGTGTCAACGTCAACAGTGAAGAGGTGACTCCGGGCTGCTGGCCTTCTAGGCAGAGTTCCTCTGTCCAGTCTCAATGTCAACAGTGAAGAGGTGACTCCGGGATGCTGGCCTTCTAGGCAGAGTTCCTCTGTCCAGTCTCAACATTAACAGTGAAGAGGTGACTCCGGGATGCTGGCCTTCAAGGCAGAGTTCCTCTGTCCAGTGTCAACGTCAACAGTGAAGAGGTGACTCCGGGATGCTGGCCTTCTAGGCAGAGTTCCTCTGTCCAGTGTCAACGTCAACAGTGAAGAGGTGACTCCGGGATGCTGGCCTTCTAGGCAGAGTTCCTCTGTCCAGTGTCAACGTCAACAGTGAAGAGGTGACTCCGGGATGCTGGCCTTCAAGGCAGAGTTCCTCTGTCCAGTCTCAATGTCAACAGTGAAGAGGTGACTCCGGGATGCTGGCCTTCTAGGCAGAGTTCCTCTGTCCAGTCTCAACATTAACAGTGAAGAGGTGACTCCGGGATGCTGGCCTTCAAGGCAGAGTTCCTCTGTCCAGTGTCAACGTCAACAGTGAAGAGGTGACTCCGGGATGCTGGCCTTCTAGGCAGAGTTCCTCTGTCCAGTGTCAATGTCAACAGTGAAGAGGTGACTCCGGGATGCTGGCCTTCTAGGCAGAGTTCCTCTGTCCAGTCTCAACATTAACAGTGAAGAGGTGACTCCGGGATGCTGGCCTTCAAGGCAGAGTTCCTCTGTCCAGTGTCAACGTCAACAGTGAAGAGGTGACTCCGGGATGCTGGCCTTCTAGGCAGAGTTCCTCTGTCCAGTGTCAACGTCAACAGTGAAGAGGTGACTCCGGGATGCTGGCCTTCTAGGCAGAGTTCCTCTGTCCAGTGTCAACGTCAACAGTGAAGAGGTGACTCCGGGATGCTGGCCTTCAAGGCAGAGTTCCTCTGTCCAGTCTCAATGTCAACAGTGAAGAGGCAACTCCGGGATGCTGGCCTTCTAGGCAGAGTTCCTCTGTCCAGTCTCAACATTAACAGTGAAGAGGTGACTCCGGGATGCTGGCCTTCAAGGCAGAGTTTCTCTGTCCAGTGTCAACGTCAACAGTGAAGAGGTGACTCCGGGATGCTGGCCTTCTAGGCAGAGTTCCTCTGTCCAGTGTCAACGTCAACAGTGAAGAGGCAACTCCGGGATGCTGGCCTTCTAGGCAGAGTTCCTCTGTCCAGTGTCAACGTCAACAGTGAAGAGGCAACTCCGGGATGCTGGCCTTCTAAGCAGAGTTCCTCTGTCCAGTCTCAATGTCAACAGTGAAGAGGTGACTCCGGGATGCTGGCCTTCCTGGCAGAGTTCCTCTGTCCCGTGTCTGTGTTCTTTTGCCGTCTTAATCTTTTCTTCTTATTGGCCAGTTCGAAATATGGCTTTTTCTTTGCTACTCTGCCTAGAAGGCCAGCATCCCGGAGTCGCCTCTTCACTGTTGACGTTGAGACTGGTGTTTTGCGGGTCTGTTTATCAAGTTGTGCTAACATAATTGCAAAAGGGTTTTCTAATGATAAATTTGCCTTTTATTAAACGATAAACTTAGATTAGCTAACACAACGTGCCATTGGAACACAGGAGTGATGGCTGCTGATAATGGGCCTCTGTGCACCTATGTAGATATTCCATTAAAAAATCAGCCGTTTCCAGCTACAATAGTCATTTACAACATTAACAATGTCTACACTGTATTTCTGATCAATTTGATGTTATTTTAATTTAAATTATTAAATTTTTTCAAAAACAAGGACATTTCTAAGTGGCGGTAGTGTATATATACAGTATATATCTCACTAGTAAGATATGTACTCAGCCTACAGTATATAGAATTACCCATTCTTTGAAACACAATCTTTTGCAATCTGTGTTTCTGATCAATTTGATGTTATTTTTAGTGGACGGAAAATGTGCTCTTCTTTCAAAAACAAGGACATTTCTAAGTGATCCCAAACTTTTGAACGGTAGTGTGTGTATATAATATATATATATATATATAATTTATTTATTTAAACTTTATTTAACTAGGCAAGTCAGTTAAGAATAAATTAATATTTACAATGACGGCCAAACAGGGGCGACGCTGGGCCAATTGTACAATGTAATACACATCTCATTGGATATAAATACAAAGTTTATTATATATTTAACAAAAATCATAAAGAACAGCTCGTAAATTGACAATTTACCCACATTTTGGCATATTTCACATGTACTTTTAACACATTTCTCAGCCACATTTGCAACAAACAAAATGCACACAAAATACTTACAGATGATATGATGTAGCTTTCCATCATATGCATGGAGATGACTTTAGAAGAGCCTTGTGAGTTTAGCGCTTTTAAAAAACACACAGTTACGATTACATGAACTAACTGAGAAATATCCTTTAGATTTAATTCCCTTGAATTTCTGATTGAAATTCTGATTGAAATCCTTTTTTTAAAAGTTTGTATACAAATGTTGACAGTTGACCACTATCAGATCAAACAGAGCTGAAAAACAATGCTGAGAGCATTAAAACCGACACCATTACTCTACTTCCACTTCTATCACCTTTATCCAATTCCTGACAGTTGCTGATTTGTCAGAGGATGTGAACCAATCATATTCACATTCATGGGTTTGGTCTCACTGCTTTTCTGACAAGATTTTAAACAATGACTCAACCTATCTTTCAGGATTTTAACTATTATATCTGGTAAATGCACTAAAATAACTGAACATAAAAAAACATGTTTTTTACTCGTGGGAGAGTTATAGCTACTGTTTATAACAGTGATATTGTTTATAATGGTATTGTCAGTAAATACGTCAAAACATTGACTTAGATAAGAGGTTATTGTTGAAGAGTTTTGAGAGAAGTCTGAACCAAAAGTGAAGTTGGGAAAAGCGCTTGTTCCCTTTTTTTAAAATTAAAGGTCCTGTCCTATATAATACATTGGAGGAAGTGACACAGTGACACATAGAGCTACAGATAAATAGATTGAATGAACACAGTGAATAAATAAATATAAATAGTCATTTACAACATTAACAATATCTACACTGTATTTCTAAACAATATGATGTTATTTTAATGGACAGAAAATGTGCTTTTCTTTCAAAAACAAGGAGTGACCCTAAACTTTTGAATGGTAGTGTACATACACACACACACATAAATACATACACACACATTTACACACAAACACACATTTACACACACACACACACACACACACACACACACACACACACACACACACACACACACACACACACACACACACACACACACACACACACACACACACACACACACACACACTCTTAAATGAGGAACTGTGATTGAACCAACGGATTCAATTCCTTATTAGATACATGAGTCATGACAATGAGAAAAACAACTGCAAGCCACCACAACCCAAAGATGCCTGGGAACCAAGATGCATGGATTGAATTGTATAGTTACGTACGTGATGGTACAGAAAGACATCATTATTCTCATGATTGGTGGAAACACAGTTTTTGTTTTGGACAGTTGCATCATATTGCTGGCCTCAGACCTGTTGTTACGTTGGTTGTTTTTGGAACCCAGATTATTATTATTTTTTTTTTTAAACTATATTTTTTGTCTAAATCTGCTTTTAAACAAGAGGCTAGTATCATCAGTAACAGAACCTCCTATTAATGCCAATGTGTGAAGATTCTTGTGTTTTTTTCCCCCCGACATGTTAGAGTGTATATTCTTGTCCCTGCAGGAAGGTTGTTAGATCTGCAGAAAACACCCGTCTCTCTCTTACACAACTCTCAAAGCATCTCCACAGCAACTGTCTCTCAGTACTCAATGGCACCCTATTCCCTATACAGTGCACTACTTTAGACCAGAGCCCTATGGAACCCTATTCCCTATGTAGTGCACTACTTTAGACCAGAGCCCTATGGAACCCTATTCCCTATGTAGTGCACTACTTTAGATCAGAGCCCCATAGAACCCTATTCCCTATGTAGTGCACTACTTTAGACCAGAACCCATAGGCACTCTTAGAGGGCTACGTTTGACCAGGGCCCTATCTCAGTCCCCAATGGCAACCGTTTCCCTGTACCGATGTAGGATCTTAATTTGGTCACGTTGCAGGAGAACCTTCCTGCAATGCAGGACATTTTAAAACTTGTCGTGTATTTGAGGTTTAAAAAAGCTTCTGAAATGTGGGAATTTCCACTTTAAAATTTCAGACTTTAATTTTCCTTACAAAAAAGTGTATCAACCCCTACAAATATGTCCAATAATTATAATTCACATAATAATTCACATTTCCTGTTGCTGCAGGATTATTATCATTTTGTAGCAAACTGGCTCAAATTAAGATCCCACGTCTGTATAATGCACTACTTTTGACCACGAGCAATAGGGCATTGGTCAAAAGTAGTGCATTATATAGAGAATAGGGTGCCATTTTGGATGAATAATTTGTCTCAGCTAAACTAATCTTAAATTATGGAAAAACACCTGATGAGGTCAGTTAGAGAAAACCCCTATATGTCTCTCTCTTTCTCTCATGACTCAAAGACACAAGGGTTGCAGCAGCCATTCCAACCAGACTCACCAACCACCAAACAAACTCAACACAGCTCATCTCCAGCCGGCCCCACAGAAACAAACATGGCTACCTGAAGGGTACAGAGAAACAAACATGGCTACCTGAAGGGTACAGAGAAACTAACATGGCTACCCGAAGGGTAGAGAGAAACAAACATGGCTACCTGAAGGGTGGAGAGAGACAAACATGGCTACGTGAAGGGTAGAGAGAAACAAACATGGATACCTGAAGGTTGGAGAGAAACAAACATGGCTACCTGAAGGGTAGAGAGAAACAAACATGGCTACCTGAAGGGTAGAGAGAAACAAACATGGCTACCTGAAGGTTGGAGAGAAACAAACATGGCTACCTGAAGGGTAGAGAGAAACAAACATGGCTACCTGAAGGGTAGAGAGAAACAAACATGGCTACCTGAAGGGTAGAGAGAAACAAACATGGATACCTGAAGGTTGGAGAGAAACAAACATGGCTACCTGAAGGTTGGAGAGAAACAAACATGGCTACCTGAAGGTTGGAGAGAAACAAACATGGCTACGTGAAGGGTAGAGAGAAACAAACATGGCTACCTGAAGGGTGGAGAGAAACAAACATGGCTACCTGAAGGTTGGAGAGAAACAAACATGGCTACCTGAAGGTTGGAGAGAAACAAACATGGCTACCTGAAGGGTAGAGAGAGACAAACATGGCTACCTGAAGGGTAGAGAGAGACAAACATGGCTACCTGAAGGGTGGAGAGAAACAAACATGGCTACCTGAAGGGTGGAGAGAAACAAACATGGCTATCTGAAGGGTGGCAATGTGCTGAGTTGTTTGGGTATCAGTCCTAACACTATTCTGTTAAATGTACTGTAAACTCTATCTCGTACTTTATTTATTTGACTATATGAACAGTGAACATACAATTATATTGTGCTGGCCCATGCATTATCAAATGTTTGCTCTGTCTCCATCTGCTGGCATCGACTAGTGGACTCGCTAATACATCCCTCGAGCAATATTGGACAGACCCACAGCAAGAGAGAAATGAACCAAAATACAGGCCCGTCCTGATATAAATCACCGAATGCTTTTAAAAAAACAAAACAATTTTATACAACGTAATGTTGGTATTTGGTCGTGCTGGGACAATTAACGATAGTATTTGTGATCCGTTGTCAATAATGGCCTAGCATTATATCGTTATACGGTCATCACAGTATTATAATCTTGGTGCTGCGGCAGAGAGCGACGACATCCCCCCCCACGAACCATTGATTGCTGTCCAGTGGAAGGAATTATCCAGGCGGCTGGAACCCTCCGGGCGTAGAACAGGAGGCATCTCTTCTAAACCGCGCGCCGTGGAACATCATGTCTGCTATGAGGACATTGACGGTGGCGGGACTGTTTTTGTCTTTTTGCGCTCTGGGGCTCATAGCAGTCGCAATATGTACTGACAATTGGTACGAGACGGATGCGAGGAGGCACAAGGAACGTTGTAAGAATTATTCCAACAAAAGAAACGACCCTGGATTCATCTATATCTCCAACCAGAATCTCCCACTACGTATGTTACCGAAGGAGAATAACGTGGAGAGGAAGGGGTCGAGTGGGGGAGTTCTCCTGCGGGCTAAGCGGCACTTTTTGCCCCCTGCCCCGGCCATGGAGTCTCTCTGCAGTCGGCAGTACAACTCCACCATCTCCGGGCTGTGGAGGAAATGCCATCGAGAGGGATTCGACCTGGAGACAGAGGATCTTATCTTTAAAGGTGTCATCATTTGATCACGTCACACACAATATATTGTTTATATATAATGTCAGTGGCATTGTAGTCTTGTAGTACAAGGCGTAGTACAAGGCGTATTCATGCTCATTGATGTGGTGAATAGAGCGAATCACCATCGGAATTTGAGCTCTGCATGAGGTGCTATCCGAGGTGCTGATCTAGCGGTTAGCGGTCCGCCCACATTCAAGGCCTACGCAGCAACAACAACAGCACGGCATTTCAGCCATCATTTCATAAAACAGTGACTTTAATTTATTTTTTAACAAGGCAAGTCAGTTAAGTATAAATTATTATTTACAATGACGGCCTACCGGGGAACAGTGTTGTAACTGCCTTGTTCAGAACGACAGATTTTTACCTTGTCAGCTCGGGGATTCGAACCAGCAACCAACCTCTCGGTTACATGGACCAACGTTCTAACCACTAGGCTACCTGCCGCCCCCAAACACGCCAATGTGACACAAATGTTGACGTTTGATTTATTTGTGTCATCTCAACATTGTGTCAGTGTGTTCATGGGGTCATATTGTACTAGAATAGGCCCCACTTGTCTGTTTGGTATTTATGGATTAAAACCTATAGGCTACAGAGCTGAAACTAAGACCATAGGCCAATGTAAAAACACTGCATACTAACACTGACACTGTATGTGAGTATATGTGGTGAAGCTATGGTTCATGCTGCTAGTCCTTAAAAAATAACAAAATAAATCTAGGTAGGCTACATATGCAAAAAGATGTGTCATTTCAATATGGCCTCTCCATTTTTTTTATTTAACCTTTATTTAAACAGGGAGTCACATTGAGATTTAAAAAAATATATATATATTTTCCAAGAGAGCCCCTGTACACATTGAAACTAACTACGTGTTGTTGTTTTTGTTCCTTCTCTGCAGGTTTGGTTCAACGCTGCACACCGATAAAATACTACTACTCTTCTTTAGCCCTCCCCAGACACCTGAGCGTCAATATAACCAAGACTATTGGTCAGGATGAGTGGCACGCACTCCGTAAGTTACCATCGTAAACCCCTCTTTCAATCTAGGTCTGGGGGAATTAGAAAGAGCCTACAAAATGGCGCCTGGTCGGTTGGAAACACAGTGGGGTTAAAGGGTGTCTGGGAAACCCCCAGAACACACCTGGGTCACACTTTATTTACAGAGTTTGTTGATAGCCCGGATAGCCATACTATCTGTTTATAAGCAACTGCTAACTAAGGTTAGGGTTGGGTTAAGAATATGGGTAAGGATAAGCAACTGCTTACTAAGGTTAGGGTTGGGTTTAGAATATGGGTAAGGGTTCGGGTTAGTAGATAGCCATACTATCTGTTTATAAGCAACTGCTTACTAAGGTTAGGGTTGGGTTTAGAATATGGGTAAGGGTTCGGGTTAGTAGATAGCCATACTATCTGTTTATAAGCAACTGCTTACTAAGGTTAGGGTTGGGTTAAGAATATGGGTAAGGGTTCGGGTTAGTAGATAGCCATACTATCTGTTTATAAGCAACTGCTTACTAAGGTTAGGGTTGGGTTTAGAATATGGGTAAGGGTTAGGGTTAGTAGATAGCCATACTATCTGTTTATAAGCAACTGCTTACTAAGGTTAGGGTTGGGTTTAGAATATGGGTAAGGGTTAGGGTTAGTAGATAGTTATTTGAAATTTTACTGCTGTTCTGTAGAGCATCTACAGATGGACTAAATCAAATCAAATCAAATCAAATGTATTTATATAGCCCTTCGTACGTCAGCTGATATCTCAAAGTGCTGTACAGAAACCCAGCCTAAAACCCCAAACAGCAAGCAATGCAGGTGTAGAAGCACGGACTATCCAAATAATGTTATCCAAATCAGCCCTTCCCCCATCCATTAGAATTGGAATATCAATGTGGGCCCTCCCACAATTGTCAAAGATTATTGACATCAATTACTCCCAAGAGACGTTGAGTACCCTCAACAGTCAATGTGTAATTCCAACCCTTCAGTCTTAACTAAATTGCCACCACCACAGCAAAATAAATGATTTTAATACTATGTCGACGTCTTGATTTCTTCATCCCAAATTCCTCTCTCCCCTCGCGTAGACCTGCAGAGAATGACAGCCAGCTTCATCGGCATGGCGGTGTCCATCATCCTGTTCGGCTGGGTGATCGGAGCTCTGGGCTGCTGTCAGCAGCATGACCTGATGCAGTACGTAGCTGGACTCCTGTTTCTCATGGGAGGTAGGTTCTGAGAGAACACACGCACACTATGGACTGCTCTTCCTCATAGGAGGTGAATGACAAATGATGTTTTCAGAATACATAGCAATACCATAAAGTACCACTGGGGGGGGGTACAGTGTTTGTTATGGAGAGTGAGGCATCGTCCTACTGGGCAGACATTTTCTGAATCTACCTCTGTTCTAGCCCCTATACTCACATCAGATAGGTGCAGTGAAATGTGTTGTTTTACAGCACGGCACCCCTGGAGCAAATTAGGGTTAAGTGCCTTGCTCAAGGGCACATCGACAGACTTTTCACGTTGTCTGCTCAGGTATTTGAACTAGCAACATTTTGGTTACTTGCCCAGCGCTCTAAATGCTAGGATAGGCTAGGCTACCTGCCCTGCCCTCTAATTGGCTTGGTGGGAATGTCACCATAGTGCTTCCACCTATCAAATCCTCTCAGATCTGCAAGAGTGGTTAGGGAGTAGGGACTAGGGTTCGATTTGGAATTCAGAAGTCACTCTAATATCAAATCAAATTTATTTCTATAGCCTTTCTTACATCAGCTGATATCTCAAAGTGCTGTACAGAAACCCAGCCTAAAACCCCAAACAGCAAGCAATGCAGGTGTAGAAGCACGATGGCTAGGAAAAACTCCCTAGAAAGGCCAAAACCTAGGAAGAAACCTAGAGAGGAACCAGGCTATGAGGGGTGGCCATTCCTCTTCTGGCTGTGCCGGGTGGAGATTATAACAGAACATGGCCAAGATGTTCAAATGTTCATAAATGACCAGCATGATCAAATAATAATAATCACAGTAGTTGTCGAGGGTGCAGCAAGTCAGCACCCCAGGAGTAAATGTCAGTTGGCTTTTCATAGCCGATCATTAAGAATATCTCTACCGCTCCTGCCGTATCTAGAGAGTTGAAAACAGCAGGTCTGGGACAGGTAGCACGTCCAGTGAACAGGTCAGGATTCAATAGCCGCAGGCAGAACAGTTGAAACTGGAGCAGCAGCACGGCCAGGTGGACTGGGGACAGCAAGGAGTCATCATGTCAGGTAGTCCTGAGGCATGGTCCCAGGGCTCAGGTCCCCCGAGAGAGAGAAAGAAAGAGAGAATTAGAGAGAGCATACTTAAATTCACACAGGACACCGGATAGGACAGGAGAAGTACTCCAGATATAACAAACTGACCCTAGCCCCCCGACACATAAACTACTGCAGCATAAATACTGGAGGCTGAGACAGGAGGGGTCAGGAGACACTGTGGCCCCATCTGATGATACCCCCAGACAGGGCCAAACAGGAAGGATATAACCCCACCCACTTTGCCAAAGCACAGCCCCCACACCACTAGAGGGATATCTTCAACCACCAACTTACCATCCTGAGACAAGGCCGAGTATAGCCCACAAAGATATCCGCCACGGCACAACCCAAGGGGGGGCGCCAACCCAGACAGGAAGATCACGTCAGTGACTTAACCCTCTCAAGTGACGCACCCCTCCTAGGGACGGTATGAAAGAGCCCTAGTAAGTCAGTGACTCAGCCCCTGTAATAGGGTTCGAGGCAGAGAATCCCAGTGGAGAGAGGGGAACCGGCCAGGCAGAGACAGCAAGGGCGGTTCGTTGCTCCAGAGCCTTTCTGTTCACCTTCACACTCCTGGGCCAGACTACACTCAATCATATAACCCACTGAAGAGATGAGTCTTCAGTAAAGACTTAAAGGTTGAGACCGAGTTTACGTCTCTCACATGGGTAGGCAGACCATTCCGTAAAAATGGAGCTCTATAGGAGAAAGCCCTGCCTCCAGCTGTTTGCTTAGAAATTCTAGGGACAGTTAGGAGGCCTGCGTCTTGTGACCGTAGCATAAGTGTAGGTATGTACGGCAGGACCAAATCGGAAAGATAGGTAGGAACAAGCCCATGTAATGCTTTGTAGGTTAGCAGTAAAAACCTTGAAACGGTCTTGTAATACCATCAATAAATGCATGAAACAGTCTTGTATATACTCTCTCCCTCCCTCTCTGTCTCTCTCTCTCCCTCTCTCTGTCTCTCTTCCTCTCTCTCACTCTCTCTCTGTCTCTCTCTCTCACCCTCTCTCTGTCTCTCTCTCTGTCTCTCTTCCTCTCTCTCACCCTCTCTCCCTCTCTCTCTCTCTCACCCTCTCTCCCTCTCTCTCTCTCTCACCCTCTCTCTGTCTCTCTCTCCCTCTCTCTGTCTCTCTTCCTCTCTCTCACCCTCTCTCTGTCTCTCTTCCTCTCTCTCACCCTCTCTCTGTCTCTCTCTCTCACCCTCTCTCTGTCTCTCTCTCCCTCTCTCTGTCTCTCTTCCTCTCTCTCACCCTCTCTCCCTCTCTCTCTCTCCCTCTCCCTGTCTCTCTTCCTCTCTCACCTTCTCTCTCTCTGTCTCTCTCTCTCTCTCACCCTCTCTCTGTCTCTCTCACCCTCTCTCTGTCTCTCTCTCCCTCTCTCTGTCTCTCTTCCTCTCTCTCACCCTCTCTCTGTCTCTCCTCATCTCTCTCACCCCTCTCTGTCTCTCCTCCTCTCTCTCACCCTCTCTCTGTCTCTCCTCCTCTCTCTGTCTCTCTCACCCTCTCTCTGACCCTCTCTCTCTCACTCTCTCTGTCTCTCTCCCTCTCTGTCTCTCTCACCCTCTCTCTGTCTCTCCTCCTCTCTCTCACCCTCTCTCTGTCTCTCTTCCTCTCGCTGTCTCTCTCACCCTCTCTCTGACCCTCTCTCTCTCACTCTCTCTGTCTCTCTCTCTCTCTCCCTCTCTCTTTCTCTCTCACCCTCTCTGTCTCTCTCACCCTCTCTGTCTCTCTCACCCTCTCTCTGTCTCTCTCTCTGTCTCTGTCTCTGTCTCTCTCACCCTCTTCTCTCTCTGTCCCATCAGGAACGTGCTGTATCATCTCTCTGTGTACATGTGTATCAGGGATCAACTTCCAACTGTCCCGTTATCCTCGCTACATGTATGGGATACCAGAGGACATCAGTCACGGATACGGTTGGTCCATGTTCTGCGCATGGGGGGGCCTAGGTCTCACCCTATTGGCCGGCTTCCTGTGCACCCTGGCTCCTTCCCTATACCCCCCTGTCCCTCACACCATGGTAGAGAGGCCGCAACGCAAGCCCCGACACGAGAACGGCTGTGTGTGACCCCATAGAAATCAACTACTATTTGAGTTGAATACAGGAGTTTGTGACATTCAGTGTCTGCCAGAATCTCCAGTGACAAGACTCTCATCCCTCCTAAGTCTTGTTTCTTCTATGAAAAAGAGATGTTTTTCTGTTCTGACTGGACAGGAGACGTTCCCCAGGGACTAAGAACTAAGATCTGTCAGTGCTGTGTGTCTGACTGCACAAAGAAAGAAACAGACAGAAAGACATTGGCTCTGGTTCTCCAGCTGGAGGGGGTCGGATGGTGACTGTTTACTGTGGAGGAATTCAGTTCTTCTTGTCTTCGGTCCTCCTCTTCCTCCTTCTTCCTCCAAAATGTCAACAGTTACAAAATGATATTTTTTGTCCCAATAATGAATTGTTCGGTGTTATTGCTTGCTATTAAAAGAGGAGAGAAGTTACTCTCCTAAAATATCTTCCTGTACCTTTGACCTTTTGATGCTGGTTCTAAAAAAAAAATAAAAGAACACAGAAGAACAATAATAGCCAAACTTTAAGGGATGAATTCTAACTTCTACTTAAGTCTATCTTTCACTGACTCTCCCATTGACGTCAATGCATGGCCAAGTGAAAGTTCGACACGAGTCCCAAAGTTAGGATATACCCCAAGCTAAGTTGTAATACATTAAAATAACAAGGATGTGTATTCTCACATTTTCAAAGGGCAATCGTGTAGTAGTTTTACTGTTTGTACCCATTGAAAACAAAATAATATGTAAATGTCGATTTAGAAAATGTATGTATGCAGGTTTGCTTTTGTGTGTATTAAAAAAACAACATGAGCATTAAGATACAAGATTGTATTTGATGGGAAATGTTTTGATGTTCTTGAAGTTTACTGATCATGATAGTACCATCAAGATATTTTTGAAAAATAAAATGATGATACAAACCGTTGCTCTTGTGGTTGTGGAATGTAACGATTATACAATACAAGATAGCCGGTCCATTCAGACTCTGACCCTCTGTGAGAGGAGACAGTGATACTGGCCGTGGCAGATCTATGCAACGTATAGATCTGGGCTCCCGAGTGGTTCAGCGGTTTAAAACACTGCATCTCAGTGCTAGAGGTGTCACTACAGACCCTGGTTTAGCGGTCTAAAACACTGCATCTCAGTGCTAGAGGCGTCACTACAGACCCTGGTTCAGCGGTCTAAAACACTGCATCTCAGCGCTAGAGGCGTCACTACAGACCCTGGTTCAGCTGTCTAAAACACTGCAGCTCAGTGCTAGAGGCGTCACTACAGACCCTGGTTCAGCGGTCTAAAACACTGCATCTCAGTGCTAGAGGCGCCACTACAGACCCTGGTTCAGCGGTCTAAAACACTGCATCTCAGTGCTAGAGGCGTCACTACAGACCCTGGTTCAGCGGTCTAAAACACTGCATCTCAGTGCTAGAGGCATCATTACAGACCCTGGTTCAGCGGTCTAAAACACTGCATCTCAGTGCTAGAGGTGTCACTACAGACCCTGGTTCAGCGGTCTAAAACACTGCATCTCAGTGCTAGAGGCGTCACTACAGACCCTGGTTCAGCGGTCTAAAACACTGCATCTCAGTGCTAGAGGCGTCACTACAGACCCTGGTTCAGCGGTCTAAAACACTGCATCTCAGTGCTAGAGGCGTCAATACAGACCCTGGTTCAGCGGTCTAAAACACTGCATCTCAGTGCTAGAGGCGTCACTACAGACCCTGGTTCAGCGGTCTAAGACACTGCATTTCAGTGCTAGAGGTGTCACTACAGACTCCCTGGTTTGAATCCAGGCTGTATCACAACCGGCTGTGATTGGGAGTTCCATAGGGCGGAGCACAATTGGCCCATCGTCGTTAGGGTTGGCCGGTGTTGTCACACCCTAATCTGTTTCACCTGTCTTTGTGATTGTCTCCAACCCCCTCCAGGTGTCACCCATTTTCCCCATTATCCCCTGTGTATTTATACCTGTGTTGTCTGTTGCCAGTTCGTTATGTTCGTCAGACCTACCAGTGGTTTTTTTCCCCTTTGCCTCTGGCTTTGCTATAGTTCCTGTTTTCTAGTTTCCTGGTTTTGACCATTCCTGTTTGTCTTGAGCCTGCCTGCCATCCTGTACCTTTGCCCCACCTATCTGAATTACTGACCACTCCCTGACCTGAGCGTGCCTGCCATCCTGTACCTTTGCCCCACCTATCTGAATTACTGACCACTCCCTGACCTGAGCCTGCCTGCCATCCTGTACCTTTGCCCCACCTATCTAAATTACTGACCACTCCCTGACCTGAGCCTGCCTGCCATCCTGTACCTTTGCCCCACCTATCTGAATTACTGACCTCTGCCTGACCTGAGCCTGCCTGCCATCCTGTACCTTTGCCCCACCTATCTGAATTACTGACCACTCCCTGACCTGAGCCTGCCTGCCATCCTGTACCTTTGCCCCACCTATCTGAATTACTGACCACTCCCTGACCTGAGCCTGCCTGCCATCCTGTACCTTTGCCCCATCTATCTGTATTACTGACCTCTGCCTGACTTCTGCCTGCCATTGACCTGTCCTTTTGCATGCCCCTGTTAGAATAATAAATGTTGTTACTTCGACTCTGTCTGCACCTGGGTCTTACCCAAAAGGTGATAGTACGACCTGGCTATGACTGACCCAGCAGACTCGGACCAGCTCAGCTGTTCATTTTGAAGCCTAAGCTGTGGAAATAATATGTTAATTTAGAAGACTAAGCTGTGGAAATAATATGTTCATTTAGAAGACTAAGCTGTGGAAATAATATGTTAATTTGGAAGACTAAGCTGTGGAAATAATATGTTCATTTGGAAGACTAAGCTGTGGAAATAATATGTTAATTTAGAAGACTAAGCTGTGGAAATAATATGTTAATTTGGAAGACTAAGCTGTGGAAATAATATGTTAATTTGGAAGACTAAGCTGTGGAAATAATATGTTAATTTAGAAGACTAAGCTGTGGAAATAATATGTTAATTTGGAAGACTAAGCTGTGGAAATAATATGTTCATTTAGAAGACTAAGCTGTGGAAATAATATGTTAATTTAGAAGACTAAGCTGTGGAAATAATATGTTAATTTAGAAGACTAAGCTGTGGAAATAATATGTTAATTTAGAAGACTAAGCTGTGGAAATAATATGTTAATTTAGAAGACTAAGCTGTGGAAATAATATGTTCATTTAGAAGACTAAGCTGTGGAAATAATATGTTCATTTAGAAGACTAAGCTGTGGAAATAATATGTTAATTTAGAAGACTAAGCTGTGGAAATAATATGTTAATTTAGAAGACTAAGCTGTGGAAATAATATGTTCATTTGGAAGACTAAGCTGTGGAAATAATATGTTCATTTAGAAGACTAAGCTGTGGAAATAATATGTTAATTTGGAAGACTAAGCTGTGGAAATAATATGTTCATTTAGAAGACTAAGCTGTGGAAATAATATGTTCATTCAGAAGACTAAGCTGTGGAAATAATATGTTAATTTGGAAGACTAAGCTGTGGAAATAATATGTTCATTTAGAAGACTAAGCTGTGGAAATAATATGTTAATTTAGAAGACTAAGCTGTGGAAATAATATGTTCATTCAGAAGACTAAGCTGTGGAAATAATATGTTCATTCAGAAGACTAAGCTGTGGAAATAATATGTTAATTTAGAAGACTAAGCTGTGGAAATAATATGTTAATTTGGAAGACTAAGCTGTGGAAATAATATGTTCATTTAGAAGACTAAGCTGTGGAAATAATATGTTAATTTAGAAGACTAAGCTGTGGAAATAATATGTTAATTTAGAAGACTAAGCTGTGGAAATAATATGTTAATTTAGAAGACTAAGCTGTGGAAATAATATGTTAATTTAGAAGACTAAGCTGTGGAAATAATATGTTCATTTAGAAGACTAAGCTGTGGAAATAATATGTTCATTTAGAAGACTAAGCTGTGGAAATAATATGTTAATTTAGAAGACTAAGCTGTGGAAATAATATGTTAATTTGGAAGACTAAGCTGTGGAAATAATATGTTAATTTAGAAATGTATAAAAAGAGCAGGAGATCAAAGTCAATTATCAGACCACTAGGGGTCAGTGTTTTTAGATGAGATGTGTTGTCTAGTATGATACACTAAATGCACAAAACATTTGGAACACCTTCCTAATTTTGAGTTGCACACCCCTTTTTCTGCCCAGTGAACAGCCTCAATTTGTCAGGGCTTGGGACTCTACAAGGTGTCGAAAGCCTTCCACAGGGATGCTGGCCCTTGTTGACTCCAGTGCTTCCCACAGTTGTGTCAAGTTGGCTGAATGTCCTTTGGGTGGTTTGACCATTCTTGATACACAGGAAACTATTGAGCATGAAATACCCAGGAGGGTTTCAGTTCTTGACTCAAACCGGTGCTCCTGGCACCTACTACCATACCCTGTTCAAAGGCACTTAAATATTTTGTCTTGCCCATTCAACCTCTGAATGGCACACATACACAATCCATGTCTCAATTATCTCACCCTCTGAATGGCACACATACACAATCCATGTCTCAATTATCTCACCCTCTGAATGGCACACATACACAATCCATGTCTCAATTATCTCACCCTCTGAATGGCACACATACACAATCCATGTCTCAATTATCTCACCCTCTGAATGGCACACATACACAATCCATGTCTCAATTATCTCACCCTCTGAATGGCACACATACACAATCCATGTCTCAAGGCTTATAAATCCTTCTTTAATAACCTGTCTCCTCCCCCTTCATCTACACTGATTGAAGTGGATTGAACAGGTGACATCAATAAGGGATCATATCTTTCACCTGGATTCACCTGGAGTCACCTGGAGTCACCTGGAGTCACCTGGTCAGTCTGTTATGGAATGTTCCTAATATTTTTTCCACTCGTTGTATCTCGTTGTATCTCGTTGTATGTCGTTGTATCTCTATCTCGTTGTATCTCGTTGGTCTGCGGTGCAGCGCAGCCACCTTGGGAGAGACATTCATCGACAGGATGAGATCAGAGATAGCAGGATCATTGGCTGCCGTCTGATAACAGGGAAAGTGGTCTAAACCTCTGAGTTATGACCCACTGTGGTTCCAGTAGTCCCTAACCCCGTTTAAACCTGGTTCTATGTCCACATTCTGATTGTGCCCACCTTTATAGACCGGTGTAGATGATGAAAAGACGCATTGTGATCCGATTTCATTCAGATCTTGTAAGTGTAAACGGACAGGATCAGGAGGAAGGACACGGCGTGTTAGTGGCAGGTATAAACAGGGCATTTGTGTCATTACATTCCCTGTCTAGTTATAGTCCAAAACATGGGAGGCAGGGTAGCCTAGTGGTTAGAATGTTGGGCTAGTAACCGGAAGGTTGCAAGTTTAAATCCCCGAGCTGACAAGGTACAAATCTGTCGTTCTGCCCCTGAACAGGCAGTTAACCCACTGTTCCTAGGCCGTCATTGAAAATAAGAATTTGTTTTTAACTGACTTGCCTAGTAAAATAAATAGTCCAACACAAATGGATGGAATGATTCAACTAGAACTGCTATTTAATATACTAGGCAATGCATGTGGTACTTTACAATCACACAAAGGCCATTTAGACAACCATTGATTATATGTACAGCATCAGTGAGAACCACACCGTTAATAATTAACTCATTATTGAATGACCTGGGAAGGAAAGTCTGCCATGTATTTACTGCAGTGGGTCTAACTTGTGGTCAGTATATCCAGCCCGGTCTCATTGACTAGAACTGACATAGTAAACGTACAGATGGTTATTTAATGGCTAGTCGTGGTGGATGGGTAGGCAGATAATGCCAGCATCTAGCAAAACAAAAGTTGCGAGTTCGAACCTCATCACAGACAACATTTGAACAGCTTGCTACTTTGCAACTACATAGCATAGCATAACCCTTCTCCTAACATTAACCCATTTAGCTACCCCTTCCACTAACCTTAACCCGTTTAGTTAACCCTTCTCATAACCCTAGCCCTGTTAGCTAACCCTTCTCCTAACCCTGTTAGCTAACCCTTCTCCTAACCCTGTTAGCTAACCCTTCTCCTAACCCTGTTAGCTAACCCTTCTCATAACCCTAACCCTGTTAGCTAACCCTTCTCATAACCCTAACCCTGTTAGCTAACCCTTCTCATAACCCTAACCCTTCCACTAACCTTCACCCGGTTAGTTAACCCTTCTTATAACCCTTACCCTGTTAGCTAACCCTTCTCCTAACGTTAACCCTTCCACTAACCTTAACCCGGTTAGCTAACCCTTCTTATAACCCTTACCCTGTTAGCTAACCCTTCTTATAACCCTAACCCTGTTAGCTAACCCTTCTCCTAATCTTAACCCTTCCACTAACCTTAACCCTGTTAGCTAACCCTTCTTATAACCCTAACCCTGTTAGCTAACCCTTCTCCTAATCTTAACCCTTCCACTAACCTTAACCCTGTTAGCTAACCCTTCTTATAACCCTAACCCTGTTAGCTAACCCTTCTTCTAATCTTAACCCTTCCCCTAACCTTAACCCTGTTAGCTAACCCTTCTCCTAATCTTAACCCTTCCCCTAACCGTAATCCTTTTAGCTAACCCTTTCCCTAACCTTATTAAAACAAAGATGATTAATGACTACGTGATAAGAGCAGTAACTCTCGTCTCCTACTCACCACCAGTCTAGTTCACTCTATTAAAACAAAGATGTTTAGTGACTACATGATAAGAGCAGTAACTCTCGTCTCCTACTCACCACCAGTCTAGTTCACTCTATTAAAACAAAGATGATTAGTGACTACATGATAAGAGCAGTAACTTCTGTCTTCTACTCACCACCAGTCTAGTTCACTCTATTAAAACAAAGATGATTAGTGACTACGTGATAAGAGCAGTAACTCTCGTCTCCTACTCACCACCAGTCTAGTTCACTCTATTAAAACAAAGATAATTAGTGACTACATGATAAGAGCAGTAACTTCTGTCTTCTACTCACCACCAGTCTAGTTCACTCTATTAAAACAAAGATGATTAGTGACTACGTGATAAGAGCAGTAACTTCCGTCTCCTACTCACCACCAGTCTAGTTCACTCTATTAAAACAAAGATAATTAGTGACTACATGATAAGAGCAGTAACTTCTGTCTTCTACTCACCACCAGTCTAGTTCACTCTATTAAAACAAAGATGATTAGTGACTACATGATAAGAGCAGTGACTTCTGTCTTCTACTCACCACCAGTCTAGTTTACTCTATTAAAACAAAGATGATTAGTGACAACATGATAAGAGCAGTGACTTCTGTCTTCTACTCACCACCAGTCTAGTTCACTCTATTAAAACAAAGACGATTAGTGACTACGTGATAAGAGCAGTAACTTCCGTCTCCTACTCACCACCAGTCTAGTTCACTCTGTAAAACAAAAAGTAATGAAGAGTGCCACAGAGCCAATTCTTTTCATTTGCTTCGTTGACTTTGTACTCCAAGCACCTAGAGTGCAAGATGAGGTGTGTGAATATGAAGTAACACATAGTAACATCCCGAGAAGCAGTTGATTTAAAAGAGCCATGATTTATTACAGGAAAAGGGTGATATCCACATCTGGTTATGTTACATCACACGATCATTTTCTTTGTACATCTTCTGGTATGCTTTTGCATAGGGGCGAGGTGATAACAGTGTGCAGTATTGACATACCTCATGTTAGAAAAACGGATGACATCGTGTAGATAGTAAATCTATGGTCTACTGTGCTTCCTCATCAAACACCTTTAGGGTCCGTTTCAGGGTTTAAGACTAAAACAGATTAAGACTAATCCTAATCCATAGTTTTATGGAGATTCTCCATTGATCTTGGTATTTAGTCCAGGACTAGTCTTAATAATCTGTGTCCTGGAAACCGTCCCCCTGAAGGTGCAAAAAAACATTTTTTTATGTGCTTTCCATGTGACCCACCAGATTATTTGATCTTTGTATTTATATATTTTTATTAATATATTTTTTTAACCAGGTGATTTCTCAAATAATATCAACAAAAACAATACTTCCACCCAGATTCCAATTGACAGTTTTAGGGCGTTATTTAATCCGCATCGTGGAAATTCATCTCAAATTCAGCTTTACAACGGCACCTCCGAAACATCGGCTATGCGGGTGTTGGCTATCGGCCGTTAACTCTTGGTCTGATTGGATCTAGGCCTGAAGCTTCAACCAAGGAAGGTTTCGTTGCGTCCGTCCCAGAAACACTAATAAGCATTATGAAAACACAAAATGCTCTTCTTCACAAAATGTCTCGGGAAGAAATATCAGCCTCGTACATCAATCAGGGTATTATACAATCAATCAACAATCCATTATCTTGACTGACAAACATCATGTACGATCAATCATGATGAAATAAGAAACTCTTTTTTTTGTAGGACAGAATAGTGACATGTTTTTCCAAGACACTAATCATTGATTTATAGACTTAACACAAGTAAGCTCTATTTAATGCAGACTCAGCACTAAAAAAAAACACGAATAATTAATATCTCCTTTGGACACTGTTCAAGATGGATGCTGTAGTCATGATTACGACATGCATAGATTTCAAATGACCAATCACATCGAAGGGAAGGTGTTTTTCAGTCCAATCACATCGAAGGGAAAATGTTTGACCATTCCTCAGCCAATCAGTGCCAAAACAAAACAATCCTCAAAATATGTAAATGTATGATGAGACTGTGTCTTGTACTTACAGAGTCTTCAGCAAGTAATGACAACATGAAAACATGTTTTCTAGACACTTTTCACAAATGTATTGAAAATGAAATACAGAAATATCTCATTTACATATGTATTCACACCCCCCGAGTCAATACATGTTAGAACCACCTTTGGCAGAGATTACAGCTGTGAGTCTTTCTGGGTAAGTCTCTAAGAGATTTGCACAGCTGGATAGTACAATTTTGCACATTATTCTTTTTTTTAAATGCTTAAATTATTCGAGCTCTTTCAAGTTGGTTGTTAATCATTGCTATGCAGCCATTTTCAAGTGTTGCCATTGATATTAAGGCAGATTTAAGTCAAAATTATAACTGGGCCACTCAGGAACATTCAACGTTGTCTTGGTAAGCAACTTCAGTGTATATTTGGCTTTGTGTTTTAGGTTATTGTCCTGCTGAAAAGGGCAGTTGTCTCCACTGTCTGTTGGAAAGCAGACTGAACCAGGTTTTCCTCTAGGATTTTGCCTCTGCTTAGCTCTATTCTGCCTCTTTTTATCCTAAAACACTCTCTAGACCTTAACGATCACAAGCATACCCATAACATGATGCAGCCATCACCCTGCTTGAAAATATGAAGAGTGATACTCAGTGATGTGTTGTGTTGGATTTGCCTCAAACATAACACTTTGTATTCAGGACATAAAGTTCATTTATTTGCCACATCTTTTGCAGTTTTAATTTAGTGCCTTATTGCAAATGTTTTGGAATATTTTGATTCTGTACAGGCTTCCTTATTTTCACTCTGTCATTTAGGTTCGTAGTGTGGAGTAACTACAATGTTGTTGATCCGTCCTCAGTTTTCTCCTATCACAGCCATTAATCTCTGTAACTGTTTTAAAATCACCATTGGCCTCATGGTGAAATCTCTGAGCGGTTTCCTTATTGCAAACAATGATCAGTGGAGGTTGCTGAGAGGAGGACGGCTCATTATAATGGCTGGAACGAAACAAATGTGTTTGATGTATTCGATGCCATTCCACCAATTCCGCTCCAGCCATTACCACGAGACTGTCCTCCTCAATTAAGGTGCCACCAATTCCGCTCCAGCCATTACCACGAGACTGTCCTCCTCAATTAAGGTGCCACCAATTCCGCTCCAGCCATTACCACGAGACTGTCCTCCTCAATTAAGGTGCCACCAACCTCCAGAAAACAGGATGTTTTGTCATATTTTTGATTCTGTACAGGCCTCCTTCTTTTCACTCAGTCCTTTAGGTCAGTATTGTGGAGTTAACTACAATGTTGTTGATCCATCTTCAGTTTTCTCTTATCCACATCCTTTAAACTCTGTAACTGTTTTAAAATCACCATTGGCCTCATGGTGAAATCGCTGAGCAGTTTTCCTTCCTCTCCAGGTAACTGAAGGACGTGTGGATATTTGTAGAGACTGGGGTGTATTGATACACCATCCAAAGTGTAATTAATAAGTTCACCGTGCTCAAAGGGATGTTCAGTTTGACCCATCGACCAATAGGAGCCCTTCTTTGCGAGGAATTGGAAAACCTCCCTGGTCTTTGTGGTTGAATCTATGTTTGAAATTCTTTGCTGGACTGAGTGAAATTAGAGATAATTATATGTGTGGGGTACAGAGATGAGGTAGTCTTTCATAAATCATGTTAAACACTATTATTGCACACAGGGTGAGTCCATGCAACTCATGTTACTTGTTAAGCAAATGTTTACTCCTGAACTTATTTAGGTTTATCATAACAAAGGGGTTGAATACTTATTGACTCAAGACATTTCAGCTTTTCATTTTTAATTAATTTGTAAAAAAAGAATAATCTAAAAACATAATTCCACTTTGAATATTATGGGGTATTGAGTGTAGATCAGTAACACAACATCTAAATTTGATCCATGTTTAATTCATGCTGTAACACAACAGAATGTGGGAAAAAGTCCATTGCTTTCAGAATGCTTTCAGAAGGCACTGTATTAATTAATATTGAGCAAATAATGTTTTTAACTGACATGTTGGACAGTTTATTCTGACAATAGCAACAGTGATATGTATAAAAAAATACAAAATAAAATATGTATGTAGTGACTGATTGGGGTTATTTTCGGATGATTATAATAATATCAACTCTGTTCATTTGATACAATAAATTAACAGCTTCTTTACTTTAATTTATAAAGCAACTGACTTATAAATGTTGATGCATCATAGTCATGCAAATGCAGGAGTGCAAAAATATATATATTTTTAAATAGCAGATGAATGTCTTATTTGATAGCAGCTAAGAAAATATGATACTTAGTTAAATCACCTGCCAAACATTCAGAGGACAGCTGAGGAAAAAGTGGATTTTTTTTCTTCTCTTTAACATTCATAGATATATGATTTCTAGAATTCGGGGACAAAAGCCCATTAGAACAAGGGAGAATGAACAGGAATACTGTTCTTGTAATTATATTTCTATGGTTACATTGCCTCGATTGCAGGGTACAGAGAGGTGAACGTCATGCTGGTCGATTGCATTCAGAATTGCTAAAAAAAAATATTATACACAATCATAGATAATAATAATAATAATACATCTGAAAAGAACATACGTTGCAAAGTAAACTGGGAAAAAATAAGACATTTATAGAAAGTAAACAGTATATACAATACATAGAAAAGTACGTTGGAAAATGATAACGGTTTAACATTAAAGTAATTTACAATAAATTCAAAAGTTAAATCATTAACAATAAAAGTTAGTTAAATCATTTACGATAAAGTACAATTTAATTAATAAAAGTAAGATTTTAATCATTTACAATAAAAATGTAAAGTTAAAAAATTTACAATAATAGTAACAGTGACTCTAAGTTCTCTAAGTTCAACTTTTGTTTATAATGAAATAGGGCTAGGTCAACTCTAAACAGAGGTTGTTTATATTGAAATAGGGCTAGGTCACCTCTAGACAGAGGTTGTTTATATTGAAATAGGGCTAGGTCACCTCTAGACAGAGGTTGTTTATAATGAAATAGGGCTAGGTCAACTCTAGACAGAGGTTGTTTATATTGAAATAGGGCTAGGTCAACTCTAGACAGAGGTTGTTTATATTGAAATAGGGCTAGGTCACCTCTAGACAGAGGTTGTTTATATTGAAATAGGGCTAGGTCAACTCTAGACAGAGGTTGTTTATAATGGAATAGGGCTAGGTCACCTCTAGACAGAGGTTGTTTATAATGGAATAGGGCTAGGTCACCTCTAGACAGAGGTTGTTTATAATGAAATAGGGCTAGGTCACCTCTAGACAGAGGTTGTTTATAATGCTATAGAGCTAGGTCACCTCTAGACAGAGTTATATTGTTGTTTATAATGAAACAGGGCTAGGTCAAATCCCATTTCCTAAATCTATCATATTTTGTATATCTCCAAAGTGCCGAATCCAAAAGGAAAGAGAAGGTGTGATTGAATATTTAAACTAGTTGGACAAGGGAATGTGATCTTGTGGTCCTGTATGACTCAGTTGGTAGAGCACGGTTCTTTTAATGTCAGGATTGTGGGTTCGTTTCCCTGCTAAATATTATTATATTTTCTTAGCCTACTGACACTTTCACAGATGGTATGTGTCTGTCATGCTCCTGAAATGCTTGTCCTGGAAATCCTCAGGGTCAAAACCGTGCTGCTTATAGTCCAGATCTTTCAGAACATTTCAGAATATCAGAATCGACCACCAAGAATGGTGGCATCACAAAAGTCAGTCTAGGACACGTTACATTGTGACGTCCTCATGATTTTCGCTAACTTTCAGCGGAACGTTCCCAGAACTTCATATTGTTTGCTCGGGTACAACTAAACTAATTCCTCTAATTTATGTTGTTGTTTTTCAATCAAGACAGAATGTAATAATCTGACTGTATTTAATATTTGAGCTCAATTTAAGAATGAAAACCAAATGATATTTGGAGAGCTGTTAATGTATTTTGCCATGAAAGTATGAAATATGAAGTATAGTGCCTGAATGTTCCTCTCTGATACCCACAACATCCAAGCCACTGGTATGTCTAATCTGACCCAGTTTCCCTATTCCCTATGGGCCCTGTTCTAAAGTAGTGCACCCTATTCCCTATGGGCCCTGTTCTAAAGTAGTGCACCCTATTCCCTATGGGCCCTGTTCTAAAGTAGTGCACCCTATTCCCTATGGGCCCTGTTCAAAAGCAGTGCACTACCAAGGGAATAGGGTGCCATTTGGGATGTACAATCAGCCACATTCTGAGTGTTTCCAGTAGCCTATGAGAAAACAGATTCTCTGCTTCCAGTAACCAATGAGAAAACAGATTCTCTGCTTCCAGTAGCCAGTGAGAAAACAGATTCTCTGCTTCCAGTAGCCAGTGAGAAAACAGATTCTCTGCTTCCAGTAGCCAATAAGAAAACAGATTCTCTGCTTCCAGTAGCCAATGAGAAAACAGATTCTCTGCTTCCAGTAGCCAACGAGAAAACAGATTATTTGCTTCCAGTAGCCAACGAGAAAACAGATTCTTTGCTTCCAGTAGCCAGTGAGAAAACAGATTCTCTGCTTCCAGTAGCCAATTGGAAACCGATTCTGTACATGGAAGAACAGATTTGCCAGTGCACTCACTGCCCTCCAGTGGCTGTACAGTATAGTTCCCTACAGGACTCACATGTCACTGTTGGGTTGGTTTCCTCTACTTTGCAGAGCTATCAACAGAGGAAAATAAATGCCAGAATTTGGCAATTTATATTTTCATATTTTTCTCATCACAACATTCCTCCAAATGAAATCCTTGGGGGACAAGACAGTTCAGTTTGTTGTGGTAAATCATTACTGGAGAAAAATGACAAGAAACATTTTCTTACATGTACAGCAAAGCATTTGCAGCACCAACAGGCACGAGTGATGTTTGTGACACACTTTGTGGTTAGTTAAAACTGTAGTAATATCAACACACCATATTCACATATTAGCATCCACAACTCAAGACCAGCAATATTATAAATACATGTCTAACATTCAGCTCACACAGAATAGAAACGTACTGTGCAGTAAACCAGGCATCAAAGACAGGGACTTTGTCTATCCAAGAAAATACAAAAAACGAAACGAACCGTGCATTTTTTTACATGATTTAAATAGAGATAATTAAACCTCTATCAAACTTCCGAATGGTAACATCTTCCCAGATATGCTGCAGTTCAACACATGAACCAAAATGCTTTAACGAATCAGCATGCTTTGAGGGCAATATTACTTTACAGTCATTATACAGAAACAACATTATTATTGTCCATTGTTATTTTTTGGTAGACACGAACATACGTCAATAGAATCACTTAATAAGCAACGAGAGGAACCACTAGCAGTGCCACAGTACAGCGGCACAGTCAGACGGCCACGTAGGACAGTGACTGGCCTGTACCAAGTCCATGGAAGACAAACACAGAATACACAGCTGTGTTGTGAGCTGCACCCGGACCGGACCGGACTGGACCGGACCGGAGTGTCTCATGTCATAGCAAGCTGCTATAGGCTAGCTGCCACATAGAGAAGAAGAGCGACGTAGAAATAGAATGACATAGAAAGGGACAAAGGCCCTCAGACCACAGCAATTTGACGGGTGCACTCAATATGGCCGCCAGTCTCGTCCACCCATTACGGACCGATGACTTGAATGGGCATGTCCGTTCTAGTCATTCTGTGTCTATGGAGAGTGCTATGAGAGTGAGACGAGAAGAGAGCAGACAGTCAGTAGTGAACTGATCTGCAGCCCTTGTTCTGCATAGTAAACATTACAATTGGATAGGTAAGGTCTCTCCCCACATTCGTGGCCAGGACACGACACAGGACAGACGTGACAGGGAACAGACAGGGCCCAGGGTTCCTGCTGGATGGAGAGCTGAAAGCGGAGCCGGGGGACAGTAACAGAGATGGGAGCCGGGGACAGGTACGGGGGACAGTAACAGAGATGGGAGGAGGGGACAGGTACGGGGGACAGTAACAGAGATGGGAGGAGGGGACAGGTACGGGGGACAGTAACAGAGATGGGAGGAGGAGACAGGTACGGGGGACAGTAACAGAGATGGGAGGAGGGGACAGGTACGGGGGACAGTAACAGAGATGGGAGGAGGGGACAGGTACGGGGGACAGTAACAGAGATGGGAGGAGGGGACAGGTACGGGGTACAGTAACAGAGATGGGAGGAGGGGACAGGTACGGGGGACAGTAACAGAGATGGGAGGAGGGGACAGGTACGGGGGACAGTAACAGAGATGGGAGGAGGGGACAGGTACGGGGGACAGTAACAGAGATGGGAGCCGGGGACAGGTACGGGGGACAGTAACAGAGATGGGAGGAGGGGACAGGTACGGAGGACAGTAACAGAGATGGGAGCCGGGGACAGGTACGGGGTACAGTAACAGGCCTCAGGTCTGGAGACAGAAGAGGGCCTCTTTGGTGTACAGAAGGGAACATGTGATCTGAGTGCATATTTTTTTTGTGTGTGTGTGTTGGTGTGTGTATTAAGTGTTCTGTGTGTGTGTGTGTGTGTGTGTGTATGATTTAGCTGTGCAGACGAGGTACTGTATGTAGTACAGGGGGACGTAACATGACTGACACTAAGGCCACTCGTGGTGATATCTCCTGCCGTTCTTCTTCCTCTCCTTCTGCAGGTGCTCCAGCTCTGCTTCATACATCATCTCCTGCATCAGGTACTTCTCCCTTCGCATGCGGTCACACAGACTCTTGGGCATGTCTGGGATCAGGTACGCGATGAACGACTTGATGCCAAACACCAGGTGCTGAGGGAGGAAATGGAGAGAGAAAAAAACAATACTTTATTATCCATTGTCATTTTCAGATCACAGAAAATCAACACAGGCAAACATAAACTCTCTTGATTTTTATTTTATTTTTTATTTCACCTTTATTTAACCAGGTAGGCTAGTTGAGAACAAGTTCTCATTTGCAACTGTGACCTGGCCAAGATAAAGCGTAGCAATTTGACACACACAACAACACAGAGTTACACATGGAATAAACAAAACATACAGCCAATAATACAGTTGAACAAAAGAAAACAAAAAGTCTATATACAGTGAGTGTAAATGAGGTAAGTTAAGGAAATAAATAGGCCATGGTGGTGAAGTAATTACAATATAGCAATTAAACACTGGGAATGGTAGATAGGCAGAAGATGAATGTGCAGGTAGAGATACTGGAGTGCAAAGGAGCAAAATAAATAAATAAATAAATAAATACCAGTATGGGGATGAGGTAGGTAGATAGATGGGCTGTTTACAGATAGGCTAAGTACAGGTGCAGTGATCTGTAAACTGCTCTGACAGCTAGTGCTTAAAGCTAGTGAGGGAGATGTGAGATGTGATGGGTTTTAAGGCTCCTGGTTTAAGGGAACATGGGCAGGACATAGCATCTGGGATATCTAGAATATCATCATCAGATATCATCGTCATTGAAAATAAGAATTTGTTCTTAACTGACTTGCCTAGTTAAATAAAGATAAAATAAAAAAAACACTGCCTGAAACACCTAATGAGTGTCTGAGACAGAGACAGAGATCAAGACAGAGACAGAGATCGAGACAGAGATCAAGACAGAGACAGAGACAGAGATCGAGACAGAGACAGAGATCAAGACAGACAGAGCATGGACGTGCTGGCGTACCTCGAAGACGATGATGAAGGCTAGTCTTGCAGCCAGGACGTGCCAGAACTGCAGAGTGAAGTCGTATGGTACTGGGCTCCAGGGAGAGGCTCTGTAGTCTCTGTACCTGCAGTATCTACTCTCCTCACTCACGTTCCAGCGTTCGCCCATGTCGAACACCGACAGACTGCTGTTCATGTAGCCTCGCAGACACCTGACAGGGAGAGAGACGGGGCTCAGAAACCAAGACAAACTGGAAGACATGAACCAAGGAACCTTGTGTGCTCTAACTAGCTGTCACAAGAGACTAATGTTGCTGTAGAATTATGCAGGGTAGGTTACTTTCTAAATGCAATCCATAACAGTTACTAAGTTACTTGTCCATTTACGTAACTTTTTGGTTTACCTAAACTCAGTAATGTAATTTATTTGCCTACTCTGTTGTTTATTATTTTGTTGTCATGGAGGACTGATTGGGCTCATTGCTTCGAGTTCAAGGGAGGAACTCCCTCAAACTTTTATTCCATACGCTAGGATCCGCACATCGCCGCCATTGCAAGAGCGCATTTTTCACTGTCTTTCCACTGGTCGATGATTGATAGATAACTTGTTCAGTTCAACCAGTATTGTGTTAAAATACACATATAAGGGCCTCCCTGGTGGCGCAGTGGTTAAGGGCGCTGTACTGTAGCGCCAGCCGTGCCATCAGAAACCCTGGGTTCGCGCCCAGGCTCTGTCGTAACCGGCCGCGACGCACAATTTGGCCTAGCGATGCACAATTGGCCTAGCGTCGTCCGGGTTAGGGAGGGCTTGGTCGGTAGGGATGTCCTTGTCTCATCGCACACCAGCGACTCCTGTGGCGGGCAAGGTTGCCAGGTGCACAGTGACACATTGGCTTCCGGGATGGGCGCGCTGTGTTAAGAAGCAGTGCGGCTTGGTTGGGTTGTGTATCAGAGGATGCATGACTTTCAACCTTCGTCTCTCCCAAGCCAGTACGGGAGTTGTAGCGATGAGATAAGATAGTAGCTACTAAAAACAATTGGACACTACGAAATTGGGGGTAAAAAAATACACATATATTTGTGAACAGCCAACCACAAGGCGCAAATAGCTAAATGAGATAGCAGCAAGGATGCAAAAAGTTTATGTAAAAAAAATCCACAGGAGTTGATTATCTTGATCCCTTTCAGCCCTCCTCATTGTATAACCTTTGACCCCACATTTTTTATTGAAAAATTGCTTCTGGTGCTATCCCTAAGATCAGGAAGGCGGCACCTCCTTCTGACCTAGATAACTACTGCCCAATTTCGAAACTACTGTATCTTGTTTTGAATCACAAACTCTCAGCTAAGAACTTTTTTTTTATTTTTTAACTTAAAATGATATTCTTAATGCGCACCAGTCTGGTTTTTAGCACCGTTTCAACTGTGTTAAATTGCTTAGATCATAGGTATACCTGTGCTGCCATATTTATAGACCTATCCAAGGCCTTTGATACTGTCGACCAACCCCTATTCATTCAAAGGTTGTCTGAAACGGGACTCGACCAGGCGTCTTGCAAATGGTTTGGGAACTATCTGTCAGACAGGACAGAAACGTGTGCTTTCTGATGGTGTCATGTTACCTCAATATAACTACAGGTGTCCCGCAGGGTTTGAGTTTGGGACCTGTCCTCCTTACTATTTATATACACCTTTCACAGATCATTATTCACACGGGAATCTGCACTGAACAAAAATATAATCACAACATGTAAAGTGTTGGTCCCATGTTTCATGAGCTGAAACAAAAGATCCCTGGAATTTTCCATACGCCCATAAAGAGTATTTCCTTAAAATATTTTGCAAAAATGTGTTCTCACCTCCCTGTTTAGTGAACATTTTTCCTTTGCCAAGATAATACATCCACCTGACAGGTGTGGCATATCAATAAGCTGATTAAACATCATGATAATTACACAGGTGCACCTTGTGCTGGGGACAATAAAAGGCCACTCTAAAATGTGCAGTTTCTTCACACAACACAATGCCACAGATGTTAGCAAGTTATTGATTTCATGAACCTTATTTCTAAGGCTACATATATTAATATGAGCTATTTTTCAGCCCTTTCCTGTGTAGCTTATCAGAGATAGACATAATATGGAAAAGAGCAAAACAAAGGAAGTTAAAAAAATATATACATTCAGCAGTCCATTAATCATTTGGTGTGTGTGCGTGTGCTGGAGGGTTGAAGCTATGAACCCATAGGCTTGGCTCCCTCATCTATTCCAGGCTTCTGGGAGGGAGAGTGGGCAATAAGATTGTCATAGCGTATGTAAGCAATGGCAGCTTTCATGGCTCAGTTCTTTCCTCTTCTGGAGTACAACTTCAGGATAGTCCTCGTTGAGGTAGATATACATTCCTCTCAAGTTTTTTAACATTTAGCAAACAAGAGCTACAACCCTTTTCGAATAGTCTATTGGTAAACAAAATTATTTAAAAAACGTTAGGTCCAGCAAGCTATTCTAGTCTAGCTTTTCCTGCATGCGGCTCCAAGAGTTAAGGAGTGTTGTTTAAGGAGAGAGGCCAGCGGAGCACAGGTGTGTGGGTATTGCGCAAGAGACAGAGGCTATAAATTAGGTGTCATGTATTGTCATATTATGTCTTGTTCCTGTTCTTTCTCTTCACTCCGTCTCCCTCTGCTGGTCGTATTAGGTTACCTTCTCTTCCTCTCCTTCCCCCAGCTTTTCCTCATCTTCTCTAACTACCTCGTTCACCCTTTTCCCACCTGTTCCTTTTTTCCCTCTGATTAGGTCTCTATTTCTCTCTCTGTTCCTGCTTCTGTCTTTGTCAGATTCTCGTTTGAGTTTCTCATGCCAGAACCAAACTATCGTCTTGTTTGCTTCACCCTTGTCCCGTCCTGTCGGAATCTGCCTGTTCATCTGATGCTACTTGTGATCAGGTACCTCTGTCCTCTACGACCCGTGCCTACCCAGAGAGACCAGCAGTCTGTCGCCGCTAACCCAGCTATTCTCCTCTGCTGCTAAGAAGGGGACTCTAACCCAGCTATTCTCCTCTGCTGCTAAGAAGGGGGACTCTTCTGTAAATATCAGAAGGACTTTATGATTAATTTGTCGCCCTCTCTGCGGGTTGTCTATTTTGCCATTATATACATCTGAAGAGGATCTATGTCTTCCCTGTGTTTTGACATTAAAGGACTCTGTTTTTGTTAAACCGCTTTTGGGTCCTCACTCACGTGCATAACAGAAGAATCTGACCAAGAATGGACCCAGCGACTTCGGATCCTCTCCACTCAGCCGTCGAGATCCAGGGAGCGATGCTAGGCAGACACGAGCAGGAATTGTCTGCTGCTCGACATGCCGTTGAGACCCTGGCCGCCCAAGTCTCCGACCTCACAGAACAGATTCATCATCTCCGCCTCGATCCACCGGCCACTTCCAGGGCTTTCGAATCTCCGGAGCCCAGAATCAATAACCCGCCGTGTTACTCTGGGGAGCCCACTGAATGCCGCTCGTTCCTCACCCAGTGTGATATTGTGTTTTCTCTCCAGCCCAACACTTACTCCAGGAGCACAGCTCGTATCGCCTACGTCATATCTCTCCTTACTGGACGGGCTCGTGAGTGGGGCACGGCAATCTGGGAGGCGAGGGCTGAGTGTACTAACCAGTATCAGGACTTTAAGGAGGAGATGATACGGGTTTTTGATCGTTCTGTTTTTGGGGAGGAAGCTTCCAGGGACCTGTCTTCCCTATGTCAAGGTAATCGATCCATAACAGATTACTCTATTGAGTTTCGCACTCTTGCTGCCTCCAGTGACTGGAACGAGCCGGCTTTGCTCGCTCGTTTTCTGGAGGGTCTCCGCGCGGAGGTAAAGGATGAGATTCTCTCCCGGGAGGTTCCTTCCAGCGTGGATTCCTTGATTGAACTCGCTATTCGCATAGAGCGACGGGTTGATCTTCGTCACCGAGCTCGTGGAAAGGAGCTCGCGTTCTCCGTTGCCTCCCTCTCTGCATCACTACCATCTTCCTCCGCCGGCTCGGGTGCTGAGCCTATGCAGCTGGGGGGTATCCGCATCTCGACTAAGGAGAGGGAACGGAGAATCACCAACCGCCTCTGTCTCTATTGCGGTTCCGCTGGTCATTTTGTCACTTCATGTCCAGTAAAAGCCAGAGCTCATCAGTAAGCGGAGGGCTACTGGTGAGCGCTACTACTCTGGTCTCTCCTTCAAGATCCTGCACTACCTTGTCGGTCCATCTATGCTGGACCGGTTCGTCAGCTTCCTGCAGTGCCTTGATAGACTCTGGGGCGGAGGGCTGTTTTATGGAAGAGACCTGGGCTCAGGAACATGACATTCCTCTCAGACAGTTAAGGGAGCCCACGGCCTTGTTCGCCTTGGATGGTAGTTCTCTGCCCAGAATTCAGCGTGAGACGCTACCTTTAACCCTCACTGTCTCTGGTAATCATAGCGAAACCCTTTCTTTTTAAATTTTTCATTCACCTTTTACACCTGTTGTTTTGGGCCATCCCTGGCTAGTTTGTCATAATCCTTCTATTAATTGGTCTAGTAATTCTATCCTCTCCTGGAACGTCTCTTGTCATGTGAAATGTTTAATGTCTGCTATCCCTCCTGTTTCCTCTGTCTCTTCTTCACAGGAGGAGCCTGGTGATTTGACGGGGGTGCCGGAGGAATATCACGATCTGCGCACGGTGTTCAGTCGGTCCAGGGCCACCTCTCTTCCCCCGCACCGGTCGTATGATTGTAGTATTGATCTCCTTCCGGGAACCACTCCCCCCCGGGGTAGACTATACTCTCTTTCGGCTCCCGAACGTAAGGCTCTCGAAGATTATTTGTCTGTAGCTCTTGACGCCGGTACCATAGTCCCCTCCTCCTCTCCCGCCGGAGCGGGGTTTTTTTTTGTTAAGAAGAAGGACGGGTCCCTGCGCCCCTGCATAGATTATCGAGGGCTGAATGACATAACAGTGAACAATCGTTATCCGCTCCCTCTTATGTCTTCAGCCTTCGAGATCCTGCAGGGAGCCAGGTTTTTCACTAAGTTGGACCTTCGTAACGCTTACCATCTCGTGCGCATCAGGGAGGGGGACGAGTGGAAAACGGCGTTTAACACTCCGTTAGGGCACTTTGAATACCGGGTTCTTCCTTTCGGCCTCGCTAACGCTCCAGCTGTCTTTCAGGCATTAGTCAATGACGTCCTGAGAGACATGCTGAACATCTTTGTTTTCGTTTACCTTGACGATATCCTGATTTTTTCACCGTCACTCCAGATTCATGTTCAGCACGTTCGACGTGTCCTCCAGCGCCTTTTAGAGAATTGTCTTTTTGTGAAGGCTGAGAAGTGCACTTTTCATGCCTCCTCCGTCACATTTCTCGGTTCTGTTATTTCCGCTGAAGGCATTAAGATGGATCCCGCTAAGGTCCAAGCTGTCATTGATTGGCCCGTTCCTAAGTCACGCGTCGAGCTGCAGCGCTTTCTCGGCTTCGCGAATTTCTATCGTTGTTTCATCCGTAATTTCGGTCAGGTGGCAGCCCCTCTCACAGCCCTTACTTCTGTCAAGACGTGCTTTAAGTGGTCTGTTTCCGCCCAGGGAGCTTTTGATCTCCTCAAGAATCGTTTTACATCCGCACCTATCCATGTTACACCTGACGTCTCTAGACAGTTCGTTGTCGAGGTTGACGCGTCAGAGGTGGGCGTGGGAGCCATTCTTTCTCAGCGCTCCCTCTCTGACGACAAGGTCCACCCTTGCGCGTATTTTTCTCATCGCCTGTCGCCGTCGGAACGTAACTATGATGTGGGAAACCGCGAACTGCTCGCCATCCGCTTAGTCCTAGGCGAATGGCGACAGTGGTTGGAGGGGGCGACCGTTCCTTTTGTCGTTTGGACTGACCATAGGAACCTTGAGTACATCCGTTCTGCCAAACGACTTAATGCGCGTCAGGCTCGTTGGGCGCTGTTTTTCGCTCGTTTCGAGTTCGTAATTTCTTATCGTCCGGGCTCTAAGAACACCAAGCCTGATGCTTTATCTCGTCTCTTCAGTTCTTCAGTAGCCTCCACTGACCCCGAGGGGATTCTCCCTGAGGGGCGTGTTGTCGGGTTGACTGTCTGGGGAATTGAGAGGCAGGTAAAGCAAGCACTCACTCACACTCCGTCGCCGCGCGCTTGTCCTAGGAACCTTCTTTTCATTCCCGTTCCTACTCGTCTGGCCGTTCTTCAGTGGGCTCACTCTGCCAAGTTAGCCGGCCACCCCGGCGTTCGAGGTACGCTTGCTTCCATTCGCCAGCGTTTTTGGTGGCCCACTCGGGAGCATGACACGCGTCGTTTCGTGGCTGCTTGTTCGGTCTGCGCGCAGACTAAGTCCGGTAACTCCCCTCCTGCCGGCCGTCTCAGACCGCTTCCCATTCCCTCTCGACCGTGGTCTCACATCGCCTTAGATTTTATCACCGGACTGCCTTCGTCAGCGGGGAAGACTGTTATTCTTACGGTTGTCGATAGGTTCTCTAAGGCGGCTCATTTTATTCCCCTCGCTAAGCTCCCTTCTGCTAAAGAAACGGCACAAATCATCATCAAGAATGTTTTCAGAATTCATGGCCTTCCGTCAGACGTCGTTTCGGACAGGGGTCCGCAATTCACGTCTAAGTTTTGGAGGGAGTTTTGCCGTTTGATTGGGGCTTCCGTCAGTCTCTCTTCCGGCTTTCACCCCCAGTCTTAACGGTCAAGCAGAACGGGCCAATCAGACTATTGGTCGCATCTTACGCAGTCTTTCTTTTCGTAACCCTGCGTCTTGGTCAGAGCAGCTCCCCTGGGCAGAATACGCCCACAACTCGCTTCCTTCGTCTGCGACCGGGCTATCTCCTTTTCAGAGTAGCCTCGGGTACCAGCCTCCGCTGTTCTCGTCTCAGTTCGCCGAGTCCAGCGTCCCCTCCGCTCAGGCTTTTGTCCAACGTTGCGAGCGCACCTGGAAGAGGGTCAGGTCTGCACTTTGCCGTTATAGGGCGCAGACTGTGAGAGCCGCTAATAAGCGTAGAACTAAGAGTCCTAGATATTGTCGCGGTCAGAGAGTTTGGCTCTCCACTCAGAACCTTCCCCTTAAGACAGCTTCTCGCAAGTTGACCCCGCGGTTCATTGGTCCGTTCCGTATTTCTCAGATCATTAATCCTGTCGCAGTGCGACTTCTTCTTCCCCGATATCTTCGTCGCGTCCACCCGGTCTTCCATGTCTCCTGTGTTAAGCCCGTTCTTCGCGCCCCCGCTCGTCTTCCCCCCCCCCCCATCCTTGTCGAGGGCGCACCTATCTACAGGGTCCGTAAGATTTTGGACATGCGTCCTCGGGGCCGTGGTCATCAGTACCTAGTGGATTGGGAGGGGTACGGTCCTGAGGAAAGGAGTTGGGTTCCCTCTCGGGACGTGCTGGACCGTTCGCTGATCGATGATTTCCTCCGTTGCCGCCAGGTTTCCTCCTCGAGTGCGCCAGGAGGCGCTCGGTGAGTGGGGGGGTACTGTCATGTATTGTCATATTATGTCTTGTTCCTGTTCTTTCTCTTCACTCCGTCTCCCTCTGCTGGTCGTATTAGGTTACCTTCTCTTCCTCTCCTTCCCCCAGCTGTTCCTCATCTTCTCTAACTACCTCGTTCACCCTTTTCCCACCTGTTCCTTTTTTCCCTCTGATTAGGTCTCTATTTCTCTCTCTGTTCCTGCTTCTGTCTTTGTCAGATTCTCGTTTGAGTTTCTCATGCCAGAACCAAACTATCATCTTGTTTGCTTCACCCTTGTCCCGTTCTGTCGGAATCTGCCTGTTCATCTGATGCTACGTGTGATCAGGTACCTCTGTCCTCTACCCAGCTATTCTCCTCTGCTTTGTCCTCATGTGCAGTTGCAAACCGTAGTCTGGCTTTTTTACGGTGGTTTTGGAGCCGTGGCTTCTTCCTTGCTGAGCGGCCTTTCAGGTTATGTCGATATAGGACTCGTTTTACTGTGGATATAGATACTTTTGTCCCTGTTTCCTCCAGCATCTTCGCAAGGTACTTTGCTGTGGTTCTGGGATTGATTTGCACTTTTCGCACCAAATTACGTTAATCTCTTGGAGACAGAACGCGTTTCCTTCCTGAGTGGTATGACAGCTGCGTGGTCCCATGTTGTTCATACGTGGTGCTATTGTTTGTATAGATGAATGTGGTAACTTCAGGCGTTTGGAAATTGCTCCCAATGATGAACCAGACTTGTGGAGGTCTACACTTTTTTTTCTGAGGTCTTGGCTGATTTCTTTTGATTTTCCCATGATGTCAAGCTTAGAGGCACTGAGTTTGAAGGCAGGATTCCCAGATGGCATGGATTATGGAGTCATTGAAGTCTTACACTTAAGAAATGACTCTGCCGTTGTGCTGTAGAATTTCTGAATTGAGTCTGTTGTATAATAAATGCTATACATTAGTTTATACTGGGTTAAGCTAGTTAATAACTCTAATTTCATTAGGTAGGCTCTGTAATGGTTCTTCTGAAGAGGAGAGGCGAGAAGGATCGGAGGACCAATATGCAGCGTGGTAAGTGTCCATGGTTCTTTTAATAAGAAATACTCAACATGAACACAACTGATACAAAAACAATAAACGTGAAACGAACGAAAACCAAAACAGTACCGTGTGGTGAACAAACACAGACACGGAAACAAACACCCACAAACAAACAGTGAAACCCAGGCTACCTAAGTATGATTGTCAATCAGAGACAACTAATGACACCTGCCTCTGATTGAGAATCATACTAGGCCGAAACATACAAATCCCGAAATCCTAGAAAAACAAACATAGACTGCCCACCCCAACTCACGCCCTGACCATTCTAAATAATGACAAAACAAAGGAAATAAAGGTCAGAACGTGACAGGCTCCAACTTTTCCTCCATCTTGTGCCAACATCAGTTATTTTAAGTCTTGATTCCAATTGTTTATATTATTTTTTAAGAGATTGTCAGTTGGATAAGCTCGCTGCAAAGTTTTGTATATCTTACCTATCACATGAACATTATTTTCTGACTCAAATAAGATTCCCTCAAGGTTGCTCGGCATTTTGTGATATGTCGATTTTACATTAAGTTACATGTATCAACACAAAAAATCTATTTTTCATTCTGTAATGAAAATAAATGTATTTCCTGTTACCAATTCGCTCTAATAAAAAAAAAAAGCACTGGACTCTTACCAACGGAGCCACAACAACCAACTAATATTGCAACACAAAGTATCCCTGTAGAATGGTCAGGGCATTCTTTAACGAACAGACAACACAAGGTATACTCTGACTGGAGAAATTGGACCTACTTCTCGTGGTGGTACTCCTTGTCCACACAGGGTCCGTATCTGAACGCGTAGACGAAGCGGGGGATGTAGTCGGAGGTGATGGCGATGACGAAGGCGTTGGTGATGACAGCCAGCACGCCGATCCCCTCCAGGATACCGTACCAGATACCTGATGGGAACACAGGAGCGCATTATGCAAAATGATTTTACTCTCAATGTACTTCTACTCTCTCTAGCTATCTTTACCAGTAATCTAAAAGCTACCATGGGGGAGGAAGTGTTCAATTCTCAACTAACAACAGATACTTTATGTCTCCGTCGATCTCACACGCTCTTGGTAAAATCTCTGCCTCCAATTGCACCTCAGGACAGTTTCCCCATCTGATTAGCATTGTGTAATACACTTAACATATGGAAGAAATAACTGACCTATATCTGTGGCTGTATTACTGACCTGTATCTGTGGCTGTATTACTGACCTGTATCTGTGTCTGTATTACTGACCTGTATCTGTGGCTGTATTACTGACCTGTATCTGTGGCTGTATTACTGACCTGTATCTGTGGCTGTATTACTGGCCTGTATCTGTGTCTGTATTACTGACCTGTATCTGTGGCTGTATTACTGACCTGTATCTGTGTCTGTATTACTGACCTGTATCTGTGGCTGTATTACTGGCCTATATCTGTGTCTGTATTATTGACCTGTATCTGTGTCTGTATTACTGACCTGTATCTGTGTCTGTATTACTGACCTGTATCTTTGTCTGTATTACTGACCTGTATCTGTTTGCGTATTACTGACCTATATCTGTTTGCGTATTACTGACCTGTATCTGTATTACTGACCTATATCTGTGGCTGTATTACTGACCTATATCTGTGGCTGTATTACTGACCTGTATTTGTGGCTACTGATCTATATCTGTTTTACTGACCTTTATCTGTGGCTACTTACCTATATCTGTGGCTGTATTACTGACCTATATCTGTGGCTACTGATCTATATCTGTTTTACTGACCTATATCTGTGTCTGTATTACTGACCTATATCTGTGTCTGTATTACTGACCTGTATCTGTGGCTGTATTACTGACCTGTATCTGTGGCTGTATTACTGACCTGTATCTGTGTCTGTATCACTGACCTGTATCTGTGGCTGTATTACTGACCTGTATCTGTGGCTGTATTACTGACCTGTATCTGTGTCTGTATTACTGACCTATATCTGTGGCTGTATTTCTGACCAATGTCTGTGGCTGTATTACTGACCAATGTCTGTGGCTCTGGCAGGCATGGGTCTCCTCCACTGGGTGACAAACTTGTAGGCGTCCAGTCGTATCTCGATGATGTTGTTGAGCAGAGCCAGTAGAGGAGCCAATGGGAATGCAGCCACAAAGATCGTGGTGAAACCAAACTGGAGAACTGAGAAGAAGATGAGCAGGAGGAAGTAGAAGCAGAAGAAGCAGAAAATAGAGGGTTATAATGGTGGGTTTGAACATCCTGTGGTTGACCTCAGTATTGGTATTTATATTTATTATGGAACCTCATTAGCTGCTGCCAAGGCAGCTACTATTTACTGGGTCCAGCAAAATTAAGGCAGTTTATACAATTTTAAAAACATTACAATACATTCACAGATTTCACAACATACTACCACTACCACATATCTACAGTAAAAAAAATCCATGTTAGCGTGTGTGTATAGTGCTATATTAGTATGTGTGTGTATGCATGTGGCTGTGTCTATATTTGTGTTGCTTCACTGTCCTCACTGTTCCACAAGGTGTATTTTTATTAGTTATTTAAAATCTGATTCTTCTTCTGGCATCAGTTACCTGATGTGGAATAGAGTTCCATGTAGTCATGGCTCTAGATAGTACTGTGCGCCTCCCATTGTATTTTCTGGACTTGGGGACTGTGAAGAGACCTCTTGTGGCATGTCTTGTTGGGTATGCATGGGGTGTCCGAGCTGTGTGCCAGTAGTTTAGACAGACAGTTCGGTGCATAAATACAAGTAGTGATGAAGTCAATCTCTCCTCCACTTTGAGCCAGAAGAGATTTACGTGCATATGATTAATATTAGCTCTGTGTACATCCAAGGGCCAGCTGTGCCGCCCTGTACTGAGCCAATTGTAATTTTCATAAGTCCCTCTTTGTGGCACCTTGACCACACAACTGAACAGTAGTCCAGGTGCAGCCTGTAGGACCTGCCTTGTTGATAGTGTTGTTAAGAAGGTAGAAACTAGGGCCTGTAGGACCTGCCTTGTTGATAGTGCTGTTAAGAATGCAGAGCAGCGCTTTATTATGGACAGACTTCTCCCCATCTTAGCTACTGTTGTATCAATATGTTTTGACCATGACAATTTACAATCCAGAGTTACTCCAAGCAGTTCAGTCACCTCTACTTACTCAATTTCCACATTATTTTTCACAAGATTTAGTTGTGGTTTAGGGTTTAGTGAAGGCTTTGTCCCAAATGCTTTTAGTTTTTGAAATATTTAGGACTAACTTATTCCTTGCCACCCACTCTGAAACTAACTGCAGCTATTTGTTAAATGTTGCAGTCATTTCAGTCGATGTAGTAGCTGACATGTATAGTGTTGAGTCCTCTGCATACATAGACACTATCTTTACTCAAAGCCAGACATGTCATTAGTAAAGATAGAAAAAAGTAAGGGGCCTAGACAGCTGCCCTGGGGAATTCCTGATTCTACCTGGATTATGTTGGAGAGGCTTCCATTAAAGAACACCCTCTGTGTTCTGTTAGCCAGGTAACTCTTTATCCACAATATAGCAGGGGGTGTAAAGCCATAACATTTAAGTTTTTCCAGAAGCAGACCATGATCGATAATGTCAAAATCCGCACTGAAGTCTAACAAAACAGCTCCCACAATCTTTTTTTATCACCAATTTATCTCAGCCAATCATCAGTCATTTGTGTAAGTGCTGTGCTTGTTGAATGTCCTTCCCTATAAGCACGCTGAAAGTCTGTCGTCTTTTTGTTTACTGTAAAATACCATTGTATCTGGTCAAACACAATTTTCTTCCAAATGTTTACTAAGGGTTGGTAACAGGCTGATTGGTCAGCTATTTGTATTTGTATTTTGTATTTACAGTTTTTAACAATCACTTTGGCACTAATTTCAGAACCGTGTGTTCATTTTTCAAAACTCTAGACACAAAACTCAAAACGGTCATCACTTGTAACACAGGCTGTCCAATGTTCAAAACATTGCATCGTGCATTCACGTCTTTAAAGAAACCTTGCCTTTGCAGAATCATTGGTTCAAATAACCCATTTATCATGAAATACCATAGGAACATTCATTTAGATCACCCACACACAAGATACCGATAGTTTCGCTGTGTCGTTGTTCGTACAATCATTAGATATTGTAGTAGAAAATATGTGATACGTGTTTCATTATGCTACTACACGTAAATACATCACTGTAAAAGGACTAGTAGAGAGAATACTACAGACACAGTGGATTCATTGAAAAAAAAAAGAAATTTATTGATGAAATACAATAAAATCACAACATAGGTTTCTTTGAATCGAAGCAAAAATAATTAGCTACAAAAAGAAAAACAGTTAAAGGTCAACTGCAGTGTTCCTCACCTGGCTTACTGTAAAACATCACTGCAGTGTTCCTCACCTGGCTTACTGTAAAACATCACTGCAGTGTTCCTCACCCGGCTTACTGTAAAACATCACTGCAGTGTTCCTCACCCGGCTTACTGTAAAACATCACTGCAGTGTTCCTCACCTGGCTTACTGTAAAACATCACTGCAGTGTTCCTCACCTGGCTTACTGTAAAACATCACTGCAGTGTTCCTCACCTGGCTTACTGTAAAACATCACTGCAGTGTTCCTCAGCTGGCTTACTGTAAAACATCACTGCAGTGTTCCTCACCCGGCTTACTGTAAAACATCACTGCAGTGTTCCTCACCTGGCTTACTGTAAAACATCACTGCAGTGTTCCTCACCTGGCTTACTGTAAAACATCACTGCAGTGTTCCTCACCTGGCTTACTGTAAAACATCACTGCAGTGTTCCTCACCCGGCTTACTGTAAAACATCACTGCAGTGTTCCTCACCCGGCTTACTGTAAAACATCACTGCAGTGTTCCTCACCTGGCTTACTGTAAAACATCACTGCAGTGTTCCTCACCTGGCTTACTGTAAAACATCACTGCAGTGTTCCTCACCTGGCTTACTGTAAAACATCACTGCAGTGTTCCTCACCTGGCTTACTGTAAAACATCACTGCAGTGTTCCTCACCTGGCTTACTGTAAAACATCACTGCAGTGTTCCTTATCTGGCTTACTGTAAAACATCACTGCAGTGTTCCTCACCTGACTTACTGTAAAACATCACTGCAGTGTTCCTCACCCGGCTTACTGTAAAACATCACTGCAGTGTTCCTCACCTGGCTTACTGTAAAACATCACTGCAGTGTTCCTCTCATGGCTTACTGTAAAACATCACTGCAGTGTTCCTCACCTGGCTTACTGTAAAACATCACTGCAGTGTTCCTCACCTGGCTTACTGTAAAACATCACTGCAGTGTTCCTCACCTGGCTTACTGTAAAACATCACTGCAGTGTTCTTCACCTGGCTTACTGTAAAACATCACTGCAGTGTTCCTCTCATGGCTTACTGTAAAACATCACTGCAGTGTTCCTCACCTGGCTTACTGTAAAACATCACTGCAGTGTTCCTCACCTGGCTTACTGTAAAACATCACTGCAGTGTTCCTCACCTGGCTTACTGTAAAACATCACTGCAGTGTTCCTCACCTGGCTTACTGTAAAACATCACTGCAGTGTTCCTCACCCGGCTTACTGTAAAACATCACTGCAGTGTTCCTCACCTGGCTTACTGTAAAACATCACTGCAGTGTTCCTCACCTGACTTACTGTAAAACATCACTGCAGTGTTCCTCACCTGGCTTACTGTAAAACATCACTGCAGTGTTCCTCACCTGGCTTACTGTAAAACATCACTGCAGTGTTCCTCACCTGGCTTACTGTAAAACATCACTGCAGTGTTCCTCACCTGGCTTACTGTAAAACATCACTGCAGTGTTCCTCACCCGGCTTACTGTAAAACATCACTGCAGTGTTCCTCACCTGGCTTACTGTAAAACATCACTGCAGTGTTCCTCACCTGGCTTACTGTAAAACATCACTGCAGTGTTCCTCACCCGGCTTACTGTAAAACATCACTGCAGTGTTCCTCACCCGGCTTACTGTAAAACATCACTGCAGTGTTCCTCACCCGGCTTACTGTAAAACATCACTGCAGTGTTCCTCACCTGGCTTACTGTAAAACATCACTGCAGTGTTCCTCACTTGGCTTACTGTAAAACATCACTGCAGTGTTCCTCACCTGGCTTACTGTAAAACATCACTGCAGTGTTCCTCACCTGGCTTACTGTAAAACATCACTGCAGTGTTCCTCACCTGGCTTACTGTAAAACATCACTGCAGTGTTCCTTATCTGGCTTACTGTAAAACATCACTGCAGTGTTCCTCACCTGACTTACTGTAAAACATCACTGCAGTGTTCCTCACCTGGCTTACTGTAAAACATCACTGCTGTGTTCCTCACCTGGCTTACTGTAAAACATCACTGCAGTGTTCCTCACCTGGCTTACTGTAAAAAGCAAAACAAAAGATTGATTACTGTACTTCTATATTTCCATCAACCCTGTCTTGTGGATTTGGCCCACAGGTTCTCATCCACATCACAATGGATGTTTTCATCTTGGGAAGAATCTTCAGTCATGGCGAATCCAGTCCTGACACTGGTCTGCCGTGATGTCATTGCATGGTGAATCCAGGCCTGACACTGGTCTGCTGTGATGTCATTGCATGGTGAATCCAGGCCTGACACTGGTCTGCCGTGATGTCCTTGCATGGTGAATCCAGGCCTGACACTGGTCTGCCGTGATGTCATTGCATGGTGAATCCAGGCCTGACACTGGTCTGCTGTGATGTCATTGCATGGTGAATCCAGGCCTGACACTGGTCTGCCGTGATGTCATTGCATGGTGAATCCAGGCCTGACACTGGTCTGCCATGATGTCATTGCATGGTGAATCCAGGCCTGACACTGGTCTGCCGTGATGTCATTGTATGGTGAATCCAGGCCTGACACTGGTCTGCCGTGATGTCATTGCATGCGTCATCCATGGAGAAGGGTGGCTTGTTCTTGAGGGCGCCTATCATATACCTTCCACCTCCATGTGGAGAAAAATTCCTCAATCGGGTTAAGGAAAGGAGAGTATGGGGGTAAGTACAGGGTGGTAAGTTGCAGATGGGCCTGAACCCATGCTGTGGAGTAAAAGTGGTCTGTAGATATTTCCCTCTTGTTGCACATTTAACATGCTGATAGAAATGTGGTGAAATGGATTTAAGTTTCCCTGCATTAAAGTCCCCGGCCACTGGGAGCGCCGCCTCTGGATGAGCGTTTTCCTGTTTGCTTATGGCGGAATACAGCTCATTGAGTGCGGTCTTAGTGCCAGCATCGGTCTTCTCAGAAGGCAGCCTGAACTCCGCCCTCTTTTTCCCCGTCTTCTCTTCACGGTGCACAATTGAGCAAGAGGACAAGTACATTAGAGTGTCGAGATTTGAGAAACAGACGCCTCATAAGTCCTCAACTGGTAGCTTCATTAAATAGTACCCACAAAACACCAGCCTCAATGTCAACAGTGAAGAGGCGACTCCGGGATGCTGGCCTTCTAGGCAGAGTTCCTCTGTCCAGTGTCTATGTTCTTTTGCCCATCTTAATATATAGTTATGGCTTTTTCTTTGCAACTCTGCCTAGAAGGCCAGCATCCCGGAGTCGCCTCTTCACTGCTGACGTTGAGACTGGTGTTTGAAGCTACCAGTTGAGGACTTGTTTCTCAAATCTCGACACTCTAATGTACTTGTCCTCTTGTTCAATTGTGCACCGGGGCCTCCCACTCCTCTTTCTATTCTGGTTAGGGCCAGGTTGCGCGGTTCTGTGAAGGGAGTAGTACACAGAATTGTACTACTGCCTTGTTGTTCACTGTGGTTGGCAGGCTTACAATGATGGCACAAAACAAAATTTGAGAGTGTGCTGACCCTTGTGTTGGAAGGGGTACGCAGCTAGAGGTTGAATGTTTGAAGGGGTACGGGAATATGAAAAGCTTGGGAACCACTGTACTAGTCCATGGTAACATAGCTAATATGTCTTACCCATCTCCAGGTACTCATCCACCAGTCCATGGTAACATGGCTAATATGTCTTACCCATCTCCAGGTACTCATCCACAAGTCCATGGTAACATAGCTGATATGTCTTACCCATCTCCAGGTACTCATCCACCAGTCCGTGGGCGTTCATGGGCTGCAGGTTCCAGTCTATGTCCCACTGAGGAAGCTGTACTTTGATCTCCACATTCTGTCCCCCTCGTGTTCTCTCTTCCCTCTCTGTCTGCTTGATCTTCCTCCGAGACCACCAGTTCTGCAGCAGACTGGAGAGTTAGAGGGGGGGGGGGGGGGTGAGAGACACAGACAGAGGGAGACAGAGAGACAAAGACAGAGATTGAGAGAGAGACAAAGACAGAGATTGAGAGAGAGACAGAGACAGATACATATATTGAGAGAGATTGAGAGAGACAAAGAGAGAGAGAGAGATTGAGAAAGACAGAGAGAGATTGAGAGAGATTGTGTGAGAAAGAAGATGGAGGAGAGGGTGACGGGACGGAGGAGAGGTTGAGGGGGACGGCGTGTGACAGAGAACAACCCACTAGAGAGGTGGCCACCCCCACAGAGAAGCCAGCAGAACAGCCCACCTCAGCACCCGACAAAAGTCTTGACACCACAGCAGAACAGTCCACACCAGACCCTGACCATAGAGTCGACGTCACAGCAGAACAGACAAATGAAGAACCCCAAGCCCAGCGGCTCTCACCCCCTCTGAGCACCCCCCCTGTCAGCCACCCTGATAGACCTTCTGACAACCCCCCCCCACACCCACTGAGGACAAACACAAGACACAGATTGTACTACTTATGGACTCAAATGGGAAATATATAGAAGAAAAAAAACTTTTTCCCAAACACAGTGTGTCTAAACTCTGGTGTCCAAACACCCAGCGCGCCCTCGACCTTCTGTCTGAGGACCAACTAGGCTCACCCAGCCACATAATAATACACACAGGCACAAACAACCTGAGAGCACAGCAGGAAAGGGTGGCCACAGCACTGAAGGGAGTGATTGAAAAGGCTTCTTCTACTTTCCCCAACGCACAAGTGGTTATCTCCACCCTGCTACCACGAAAAGACTTCCACCCTGCCACAATACAGCGGGTAAACGCAAGTATTTCCCATGACTGTGCCTCAAAACCAAATGTTTTCCTGGCCCACCACTCCACCCTGGACTTGAACAGCCTCTATGACCAGGTCCACCTCTACAAGGCAGCAGTGCCCACCTTTGCCCGAACTCTAAAGGACATCGCTCTCAAACGTATCCCCAACACTTCACACAGGAGCAACAGATCAATAGACACCCAACCCAGACCAGCGAGACACCCTCCCAGACCTGCAGGACCCCCCCCCCCCCCCCCCCCCCCCCGGACCTACACATAGAGGACCCACGCCAAGAGGAATTACATCCAGACCACAGCACCCCCAGACACATCCACACCCCCACCCCAACCAATCAACACTCCCCCACGTCAACCATGTCCATACCCCATTTAGGCCCCCTCAGATCAGACCTATGCCACTCCTGCCCACCCGATGCACCCCACCCCCGCAAAGAGGGCCTCAACATGGAAGCCACACATACACCCAGGTAGTGAGCGGGCAAACAGTCCCAACCCCCACTCTCACACTTGCCCAAGCCAATGGCATGTACCAGATGCTCAGCAGGCTCTGCTCACACTTACTGGCCTGAGGCCAAACCACGACCAACAACATTGGACACTCTATGGAACAAAAAGCCTTCACTATATCATCCTGGAATATCCAAGGCCTGAGGTTATCTGCCTTTGGCCTAAAGGGCAGGAACCCGGACTTCACCAAAGAAATCGGTAATACAGACATTGTCATCCTGCAAGAAACCTGGTATAGAGGAGACGGACCCACTGGTTGCCCTCTAGGTTACAGAGAGCTGGTAGTCCCATCCACCAAACTACCAGGTGTGAAACAGGGAAGGGACTCAAGGGGTATACTAATTTGGTATAGAGCAGACCTAGCTCACTCCATTAAATTAATAAAAACAGGAACATTCTACATTTGGCTAGAAATTCAAAAGGAAATTATCCTAACAGAGAAAAATGTCCTCCTGTGTGCTACCTATATCCCCCCACTAGAATCCCCATACTTTAATGAAGACAGCTTTCCAGGCCCAGGGACATGTACTAGTCTGTGGCGACCTATATGCCAGAACCGGACAAGAACCTGACACCCTCAGCACACAGGGGGACAAACACCTGCCTGGAGGTGGCAGCATTCCCTCCCACATATGCCCCCCTAGGCACAACTATGACAACATAACCAACAAAAACGGGTCACAACTCCTGCAGCTCTGTCGCACACTGGGTATGTACATAGTCAATGGTAGGCTTCGAGGGGACTCCTATGGTAGGTACACCTATAGCTCATCTCTTGGCAGTAGTACTGTAGACTACTTTATCACTGACCTCAACCCAGAGTCTCTCAGAGCGTTCACAGTCAGCCCACTGACACCCCTATCAGACCACAGCAACAGCAACTTCATACCACAGCACAGCAGTCTACTTGAACAGAGCAATACTCAATCATGAGGCATCAAAGCCAAAGAAACTGAGTAACATTAAGAAATGCTATGGATGGAAGGAATGCAGTTTGGAAACCTACCAAAAAACAATTAGGCAACAACAAATTCAATCGCTTTTAGACAATTTCCTGGGTAAAACATTCCACTGTAATAGTGAAGGTGTAAATTTGGCAGTAGAAAATCTTAACAGTATATTTGACCTCTCAGCTTCCCTATCAAATCTAAAAATCTCAAATAGAAAACAGAAGAAAATTAACAATAATGACAAATGGTTTGATGAAGAATGCAAAAATCTAAGAAAGAAATTGAGAAACCTGTCCAACCAAAAACATAGAGACCCGGAAAACCTGAGTCTACGCCTTCACTATGGTGAATCACTAAAACAATACAGAAATACACAACGGAAGAAGAAGGAACTGCATGTCAGAAATCAGCTCAATGTAATTGAAGAATCCATAGACTCTAACCACTTCTGGGAAAATTGGAAAACACTAAACAAACAACAACACAAATAATTATCTATCCAAAATGGAGATGTATGGGTAAACCACTTCTCCAATCTTTTTGGCTCTATAACAAAGAATAAAGAGCAAAAACATATACATGATCAAATACAGATCTTAGAATCAACTATTAAAGACTACCAGAACCCACTGGATTCTCCAATTACATTGAATGAGTTACAGGACAAAATAAAAACCCTCCAACCCAAAAAGGCCTGTGGTGTTGATGGTATCCTCAATGAAATGATCAAATATACAGACAACAAATTCCAATTGGCTATACTAAAACTCTTTAACATCATCCTTAGCTCTGGCATCTTCCCCAATATTTGGAACCAAGGACTGATCACCCCAATCCACAAAAGTGGAGACAAATTTGACCCTAATAACTACTGTGGAATATGCGTCAACAGTAACCTTGGGAAAATCCTCTGCATTATCATTAACAGCAGACTCGTACATTTCCTCAATGAAAACAATGTACTGAGCAAATGTCAAATTGGCTTTTTACCAAATTATCGTACAACAGACCATGTATTCACCCTGCACACCCTAATTGACAACCAAACAAACCAAAACAAAGGCAAAGTCTTCTCATGCTTTGACAGTAAATCTCAGTAAGACCAAAATAATGGTGTTCCAAAAAAGGTCCAGTCACCAGGACCACAAATACAAATTCCATCTAGACACTGTTGCCCTAGAGCACACAAAAAACTATACATACCTTGGCCTAAACATCAGCGCCACAGGTAACTTCCACAAAGCTGTGAACGATCTGAGAGACAAGGCAAGAAGGGCATTCTATGCCATCAAAAGGAACATAAATTTCAACATACCAATTAGGATTTGGCTAAAAATACTTGAATCAGTCATAGAGCCCATTGCCCTTTATGGTTGTGAGGTCTGGGGTCCGCTCACCAACCAAGACTTCACAAAATGGGACAAACACCAAATTGAGACTCTGCACGCAGAATTCTGCAAAAATATCCTCCGTGTACAACGTAGAACACCAAATAATGCATGCAGAGCAGAATTAGGCCGATACCCACTAATTATCAAAATCCAGAAAAGAGCCGTTTCTACAACCACCTAAAAGGAAGCGATTCCCAAACCTTCCATAACAAAGCCATCACCTACAGAGAGATGAACCTGGAGAAGAGTCCCCTAAGCAAGCTGGTCCTGGGACTCTGTTCACAAACACAAACACACCCTACAGAGCCCCAGGACAGCAGCCCAATTAGACCCAACCAAATCATGAGAAAACAAAAAGATAATTACTTGACACATTGGAAGGAATTAACAAAAAAACAGAGCAAACTAGAATGCTATTTGGCCCTACACAGAGAGTACACAGAGGCAGAATACCTGACCACTGTGACTGACCCAAAATTAAGGAAAGCTTTGACTATGTACAGACTCAGTGAGCATAGCCTTGCTATTGAGAAAGGCCGCCGTAGGCAGACATGGCTCTCAAGAGAAGACAGGCTATGTGCTCACTGCCCACAAAATGAGGTGGAAACTGAGCTGCACTTCCTAACCTCCTGCCCAATGTATGACCATATTAGAGAGACATATTTCCCTCAGATTACACAGATCCACAAAGAATTCGAAAACAAATCCAATTTTGATAAACTCCCATATCTACTGGGGAGTATACTCCCAATTCCACAGTGTGCCATCACAGCAGCAAGATTTGTGACCTGTTGCCACGAGAAAAGGGCAACCAGTGAAGAACAAACACCATTGTAAATACAACCCATATTTATGCTTATTTATTTTATATTGTGTCCTTTAACCATTTGTACATTGTTAAAACACTGTATACTGTATATATAATATGACATTTGTAATGTCTTTATTGTTTTGAAACTTCTGTATGTGTAATGTTTACTGTTCATTTTTATTGTTTATTTCACTTTATATATTATCTACCTCACTTGCTTTGGCAATGTTAACACATGTTTCCCATGCCAATAAAGCCCTTGAATTGAATTGAATTGAGAGAGAGAGAGAGAGAGAGAGAGAGAGAGAGAGAGAGAGAGTAATTCCACGGTCCTTACGGATAACCCAGCTCCATGAAGTTGTTCCAGATCTGTTTCAGTACCATGATGACTCCCATTTGTAGACACAGATCGATCAGACAGCCACTGGGGTGGCACTGAATGAAAGAAAAACAAGAAAAAATGATATATAAATGACAAAATTACTCATTACAAATCCCATTGTGGTGGCACTGAATAAAATAAATCAAAATAAAACAGTCAAAAACGTCAATATTCATATTTAACTTCCTGCTTTATAATCAGCATAATCAGTAATAGGGAGCCGTCATTAATCACTTGTTAAATTACACCTCAAACGGGTGATGCCTGCTACTCATTTCAAGCTCCTTGTGAGAGTTTTTAGCACCATTATAAACCATAATTACAGAAAAATTAAAACGGTCAAATTAACGGTGAAATCTCACGTCAAAGGAATCGTTACATTTGATGCAAAAATAACCATTAAAACGAATATGACAATGAGGAATCTCTCTATTATGTGCTGTAAAATCTACAGTCAAACGGAAAGGCTATAACCATCTCTGTCAGCGTTGAAATAATATCCTTGGAGGTGTCCCAATATGGCACTCTATTCTCTACATAGTGCACTACTTTAGACTCTATTCCTTTCATAGTGCACTACTTTAGACCCTATTCCTTTCATAGTGCACTACTTTAGACCCTATCCCCTTCATAGCGCACTACTTTAGACCCTATTCCTTTCATAGCGCACTACTTTAGACCCTATTCCTTTCATAGTGCACTACTTTAGACCCTATTCCTTTCATAGTGCACTACTTTAGACCCTATTCCTTTCATAGCGCACTACTTTAGACCCTATTCCTTTCATAGTGCACTACTTTAGACCCTATTCCTTTCATAGTGCACTACTTTAGACCCTATTCCTTTCATAGTGCACTACTTTAGACCCTATTCCTTTCATAGTGCACTACTTTAGACCCTATTCCTTTCATAGTGCACTACTTTAGACCCTATTCCCTACTTAGTGCACTACTTTAGACCCTATTCCTTTCATAGTGCACTACTTTAGACCCTATTCCTTTCATAGTGCACTACTTTAGACCCTATTCCTTTCATAGTGCACTACTTTAGACCCTATTCCCTACATAGTGCACTACTTTAGACCCCATTCCTTTCATAGTGCACTACTTTAGACCCTATTCCCTACATAGTGCACTACTTTAGACCCTATTCCTTTCATAGTGCACTACTTTAGACCCTATTCCTTTCATAGTGCACTACTTTAGACCCTATTCCTTTCATAGTGCACTACTTTAGACCCTATTCCTTTCATAGTGCACTACTTTAGACCCTATTCCTTTCATAGTGCACTACTTTAGACCCTATTCCTTTCATAGTGCACTACTTTAGACCCTATTCCTTTCATAGTGCACTACTTTAGACCCTATTCCTTTCATAGTGCACTACTTTAGACCCTATTCCCTACATAGTGCACTACTTTAGACCCTATTCCTTTCATAGTGCACTACCTTAGACCCTATTCCTTTCATAGTGCACTACTTTAGACCCTATTCCTTTCATAGTGCACTACTTTAGACCCTATTCCCTACATAGTGCACTACTTTAGACCCTATTCCTTTCATAGTGCACTACTTTAGACCCTATTCCTTTCATAGTGCACTACTTTAGACCCTATTCCTTTCATAGTGCACTACTTTAGACCCTATCCCCTTCATAGCGCACTACTTTAGACCCTATTCCTTTCATAGTGCACTACTTTAGACCCTATTCCTTTCATAGTGCACTACTTTAGACCCTATTCCTTTCATAGTGCACTACTTTAGACCCTATTCCTTTCATAGTGCACTACTTTAGACCCCATTCCTTTCATAGTGCACTACTTTAGACCCTATTCCCTACATAGTGCACTACTTTAGACCCTATTCCTTTCATAGTGCACTACTTTAGACCCTATTCCTTTCATAGTGCACTACTTTAGACCCTATCCCCTTCATAGTGCACAACTTTAGACCCTATTCCCTTCATAGTGCACACTATATAGGGAATAGAGTGCTATTTAGGACACAGTCCTGTTTCTATTGTTGTTATGCTTCCTGACTCCACTCACCTCCTCCAGTCTCCATCTGTTAAACAGTTTATTATATTTCCCTGGTCTGCCGGCGAACCTAAACACAGTCAGAGTGAAGACATTGGCTTATAAAACGACTCAATTATCAGGACAGTTCAATAAACGACTAACTTACTCAGGGAATCTGAAGAATCATAAAATTGTCAAATATATTATGTAATAACTGAAAATAACGGAGGGACCTTGTAGAACTGTCTGTTGCAATATTTATTGAGACGTTGTAATATTTACCTTCCAAGGAAGAATGCAATGTAGAAGGTAGAGCTGTTCAAGTTAACAAACTGGAAGAGAAACATCTTGAGAGCAAAACTGTTCTCCCACTCTGACTCAGTCCGTGGGTGTTCTACAGAGAGAGAGACACACGCAGAGTGAGAAAGACAGAGAGAGAGAGAGAGAGAGAGAGAGAGAGAGAGAGAGAGAGAGAGAGAGAGAGAGAGAGAGAGAAAGAGAGAGAAAGAGAGAGACAGAGAGACAGAGAAAGACAGAGAGAAAGAGAGAGACAGAGAGAGAACAGAGAGAGAGCGAGAGAGAGAGAGAGAGAGACAGAGAGAGGTTGACATGGACCTCTGAAGCGTAAAATACTGAAGCAACAAGATGTGCATCTTCAGAGGGATCTTGAGGGGGTAATAATTACCTAAATTTGTGAGCAGATAGGCCACCTTTTCATATACCTGATGAAAGAAATACAGTAACACTTGACAAATAGCCTGACTAAATACAAGCCAGTTGTGAGACATAAAGATGATATGTATTACGTAATCAGTGAGACAACAAGCGGCGCAAAATAAGCATCTTGTACAGTGAATAATAAGAAACCTCACTCTGAAAACGGTATTTTATAACTCTGCAGACTGCAAAATACACGTTTATGTAATATAAAATATTACTGTGAATCATTTATGTAACACATGTTGGACTTAAAATACTGTTTGACTGAGCGTATCAGATGGCTTGGCTTGGTTTGGCAAGACACCCACCACATTCACAGACATGGTGATCATGAAGTTAAAATCTGATTGTGGATCGGTTATACAACGTTATTCTGTATGACTGTGTATATCCAGTGGGCTGGTTTGGACATGATCAAGTCTCCAATGACACCCTGTCCCCGAGTGGCGCAGCGGTCTAAGAGGCACTGCGTCTCAGTGCTTGAGGCTGTCACTACAGACACCCTGGTTTGATTCCAGGCTGCATCACAACCGGCCGTGATTGGGAGTCCCATAGGGCGGCGCACAATTGGACCAGCGTCGTCCGGGTTTGGCCGGTGTAGGCCGTCATTGTAAATAAGAATTTGTTCGTAACTGACTTGCCTAGTTAAATAAAGGTTACTTTAAAATGTATAGTATACTACTTTTGACCGGTAGTATATATAGTATACTACTTTTGAACGGTAGTATATATAGTATACCACTTTTGAACGGTAGTATATATAGTATACTACTTTTGAACGGTAGTATATATAGTATACTACTTTTGAACGGTAGTATATATAGTATACTACTTTTGACCGGTAGTATATATAGTATACTACTTTTGAACAGTAGTATATATAGTATACTACTTTTGAACGGTAGTATATATAGTATACCACTTTTGAACGGTAGTATATATAGTATACTACTTTTGAACAGTAGTATATATAGTATACTACTTTTGAACGGTAGTATATATAGTATACCACTTTTGAACAGTAGTATATATAGTATACTACTTTTGAACAGTAGTATATATAGTATACTACTTTTGAACGGTAGTATATATAGTATACTACTTTTGAACAGTAGTATATATAGTATACCACTTTTGAACGGTAGTATATATAGTATACTACTTTTGAACGGTGGTATATATAGTATACTACTTTTGACCGGTAGTATATATAGTATACTACTTTTGAACAGTAGTATATATAGTATACTACTTTTGAACGGTGGTATATATAGTATACTACTTTTGACCGGTAGTATATATAGTATACTACTTTTGAACAGTAGTATATATAGTATACCACTTTTGAACGGTAGTATATATAGTATACCACTTTTGAACGGTAGTATATATAGTATACTACTTTTGAACAGTAGTATGTATAGTATACTACTTTTGAACGGTAGTATATATAGTATACCACTTTTGACCGGTAGTATATATAGTATACTACTTTTGAACGGTAGTATATATAGTATACTACTTTTGAACGGTAGTATATATAGTATACCACTTTTGAACGGTAGTATATATAGTATACCACTTTTGAACGGTAGTATATATAGTATACTACTTTTGAACAGTAGTATACATAGTATACTACTTTTGAACGGTGGTATATATAGTATACTACTTTTGAACGGTAGTATATATAGTATACTACTTTTGAACAGTAGTATATATAGTATACTACTTTTGAACGGTAGTATATATAGTATACCACTTTTGAACGGTAGTATATATAGTATACTACTTTTGACCGGTAGTATATATAGTATACCACTTTTGAACAGTAGTATATATAGTATACTACTTTTGAACAGTAGTATATATAGTATACTACTTTTGAACGGTAGTATATATAGTATACCACTTTTGAACGGTAGTATATATAGTATACCACTTTTGAACGGTAGTATATATAGTATACTACTTTTGAACAGTAGTATACATAGTATACTACTTTTGAACGGTGGTATATATAGTATACTACTTTTGAACGGTAGTATATATAGTATACTACTTTTGAACAGTAGTATATATAGTATACTACTTTTGAACGGTAGTATATATAGTATACCACTTTTGAACAGTAGTATATATAGTATACCACTTTTGAACGGTAGTATATATAGTATACCACTTTTGAACGGTAGTATATATAGTATACTACTTTTGAACGGTAGTATATATAGTATACCACTTTTGAACGGTAGTATATATAGTATACTACTTTTGACCAGTAGTATATATAGTATACTACTTTTGAACGGTAGTATATATAGTATACTACTTTTGAACAGTAGTATATATAGTATACCACTTTTGAACGGTAGTATATATAGTATACTACTTTTGAACAGTAGTATATATAGTATACTACTTTTGAACGGTAGTATATATAGTATACCACTTTTGAACGGTAGTATATATAGTATACTACTTTTGAACAGTAGTATATATAGTATACTACTTTTGAACGGTACTATATATAGTATACCACTTTTGAACGGTGGTATATATAGTATACTACTTTTGAACGGTAGTATATATAGTATACCACTTTTGAACGGTAGTATATATAGTATACTACTTTTGAACGGTAGTATATATAGTATACCACTTTTGAACGGTAGTATATATAGTATACTACTTTTGAACGGTAGTATATATAGTATACCACTTTTGACCGGTAGTATATATAGTATACTACTTTTGAACGGTAGTATATATAGTATACCACTTTTGAACGGTGGTATATATAGTATACTACTTTTGAACGGTAGTATATATAGTATACCACTTTTGAACGGTGGTATATATAGTATACCACTTTTGAACGGTAGTATACATAGTATACCACTTTTGAACGGTGGTATATATAGTATACTACTTTTGAACGGTAGTATATATAGTATACCACTTTTGAACGGTGGTATATATAGTATACCACTTTTGAACGGTAGTATATATAGTATACCACTTTTGAACGGTGGTATATATAGTATACTACTTTTGAACAGTAGTATATATAGTATACTACTTTTGAACGGTAGTATATATAGTATACCACTTTTGAACGGTGGTATATATAGTATACTACTTTTGAACGGTAGTATATATAGTATACCACTTTTGAACGGTGGTATATATAGTATACTACTTTTGAACAGTAGTATATATAGTATACTACTTTTGAACAGTAGTATATATAGTATACTACTTTTGAACGGTAGTATATATAGTATACTACTTTTGAACGGTAGTATATATAGTATACCACTTTTGAACGGTAGTATATATAGTATACTACTTTTGAACAGTAGTATATATAGTATACTACTTTTGAACGGTAGTATATATAGTATACTACTTTTGAACGGTAGTATATATAGTATACCACTTTTGAACGGTAGTATATATAGTATACTACTTTTGAACGGTAGTATATATAGTATACTACTTTTGAACGGTAGTATATATAGTATACCACTTTTGAACGGTAGTATATATAGTATACCACTTTTGAACGGTAGTATATATAGTATACTACTTTTGAACAGTAGTATATATAGTATACCACTTTTGAACGGTAGTATATATAGTATACTACTTTTGAACGGTGGTATATATAGTATACTACTTTTGAACAGTAGTATATATAGTATACCACTTTTGAACGGTAGTATATATAGTATACTACTTTTGACCGGTAGTATATATAGTATACTACTTTTGAACAGTAGTATATATAGTATACTACTTTTGAACAGTAGTATATATAGTATACTACTTTTAAACGGTGGTATATATAGTATACTACTTTTGAACGGTATGAAGGAAGGATAGAGGTAGGAAAGGAGTATGGTATGGACTTGTACACATCAATATCATAGGGATGTTACTAGATGACATCACATGCATAGATGAATATTAACAATTTACCTTACTGAAATTAAGTATATATAGTATACTACTTTTGACCGGTAGTATATATAGTATACTACTTTTGAACAGTAGTATATATAGTATACCACTTTTAAACGGTGGTATATATAGTATACTACTTTTGAACGGTATGAAGGAAGGATAGAGGTAGGAAAGGAGTATGGTATGGACTTGTACACATCAATATCATAGGGATGTTACTAGATGACATCACATGCATAGATGAATATTAACAATTTACCTTACTGAAATTTCAGTCTATCACATGCATAGATGAATATTAACAATATACCTTACTGAAATTAAGTATATATAGTATACTACTTTTGAACGGTGGTATATATAGTATACTACTTTTGAACGGTAGTATATATAGTATACTACTTTTGAACGGTAGTATATATAGTATACTACTTTTGACCGGTAGTATATATAGTATACTACTTTTGACCGGTAGTATATATAGTATACTACTTTTGAACAGTAGTATATATAGTATACTACTTTTGAACGGTAGTATATATAGTATACTACTTTTGACCGGTAGTATATATAGTATACTACTTTTGACCGGTAGTATATATAGTATACTACTTTTGAACAGTAGTATATATAGTATACTACTTTTGACCGGTAGTATATATAGTATACTACTTTTGAACAGTAGTATATATAGTATACTACTTTTGAACAGTAGTATATATAGTATACCACTTTTGAACGGTAGTATATATAGTATACTACTTTTGACCGGTAGTATATATAGTATACTACTTTTGAACAGTAGTATATATAGTATACTACTTTTGAACAGTAGTATATATAGTATACTACTTTTGACCGGTAGTATATATAGTATACTACTTTTGAACAGTAGTATATATAGTATACTACTTTTGAACAGTAGTATATATAGTATACCACTTTTGAACGGTAGTATATATAGTATACCACTTTTGACCGGTAGTATACATAGTATACTACTTTTGACCGGTAGTATATATAGTATACTACTTTTGAACGGTAGTATATATAGTATACTACTTTTGAACGGTAGTATATATAGTATACCACTTTTGACCGGTAGTATATATAGTATACTACTTTTGACCGGTAGTATATATAGTATACTACTTTTGAACAGTAGTATATATAGTATACTACTTTTGACCGGTAGTATATATAGTATACTACTTTTGATCAGGGCCCATAGGGAAGGCAATAGGATGCCATAAAGTTTTTATTTTCTATTCCATTCCATTCTATCTATGGATCCTATTCCATTCCATTCTATCTATGGATCCTATTCCATTCCATTCTATCTATGGATTATATTCCATTCCATTCTATCTATGGATTATATTCCATTCCATTCTATCTATGGATCCTATTCCATTCCATTCTATCTATGGATCCTATTCCATTCCATTCTATCTATGGATCCTATTCCATTCCATTCTATCTATGGATCCTATTCCATTCCATTCTATCTATGGATTATATTCCATTCCATTCTATCTATGGATCCTATTCCATTCCATTCTATATATGGATCCTATTCCATTCCATTCTATCTATGGATCCTATTCCATTCCATTCTATCTATGGATTCTATTCCATTCCATTCTATCTATGGATTATATTCCATTCCATTCTATCTATGGATTATATTCCATTCCATTCTATCTATGGATTATATTCCATTCCATTCTATCTATGGATCCTATTCCATTCCATTCTATCTATGGATTCTATTCCATTCCATTCTATCTATGGATTATATTCCATTCCATTCTATCTATGGATTCTATTCCATTCCATTCTATCTATGGATTCTATTCCATTCCATTCTATCTATGGATCCTATTCCATTCCATTCTATCTATGGATTCTATTCCATTCCATTATATCTATGGATTCTATTCCATTCCATTCTATCTATGGATTCTATTCCATTCCATTCTATCTATGGATTCTATTCCATTCCATTCTATCTATGGATTCTATTCCATTCCATTCTATCTATGGATTCTATTCCATTCTATCTATGGATTCTATTACATTCCATTCTATCTATGGATTCTATTCCATTCTATCCATGGATTCTATTCCATTCCATTTTATCTATGGATTCTATTCCATTCCATTCTATCTATTTCATGGTTTAGTTTGGCCAGACACCCACCACATTGAGAGACATGATGATCATGAAGTTGATACAGACTCCGGTGCCAGAGGTGGCAAACTGCCAGTTCTTCTTGACAAACTCCCAGTCGAACGATGCAAACTTCTCCATGGCAATCAGTCGGAACACCACCACAGCAAACACTGCAGTCAGCACCAGAGACATCTGGGGAGTGAACACACACATACACAGATAGAGAGTGGCGGAGGAGAGAGAGAGAGGAGAGAGAGAGAGAGAGAGACATAGAGAGAGAGAGAGAGAGACAGAGAGAGAGAGAGAGAGAGAGAGAGAGAGAGAGACCGACAGAGAGAGAGAGAGACAGAGAGAGAAAGAGAGAGTAAATATATCTGTCATCATTACAGTCTCTTCTGAGGATGCATGTTATGAGGCTAGCAGTATTTTAAGCAATAAGGCCTGAGGATGTGTGATATATGGCCAATATACCACGGCTAAGGACTGTTCTTAGGCAACACAGAGTGCCTGGACACAGCCCTTAGCTGTGGTATATTGGCCATATATATCACAAACCCCCGAGGTGCCTTATTGCTATTATAAACTGGTTACCAATGTAATTAGAGCAGTAAACAAGTGTTTTAACGTCATACTGTTTCGTCAAATGCTGTTTCAGCCAATCAGCATCCAGGACCCAAACCACCTGGTTTATATAATGGGTCTAGTCTGGGATTGTGTGTTTACGATGCTTATTGGTCATATTGGTAAACAATGAATCATCGTTACGTGTCTTGGTCTCTAGACACTTCCTATTGTTGATGAGTGATGAGGATCATTGGGAAAACAATCCCCAACAACAGCCACTGTTTCCAGAGCGTGGGTTGTATTTCTGGCTCCTATCCACCAGGGGGTGGTAGTAGGCTGCTAGAAGCTCATTACCATATTACACATTGAAAAGGTAGTAAACAAGTAAACAGCATTCCAGGATTGGGCTCAGTTACATTTAAATTATATTCAATTTAGAAAATAAACCAAAATTCCAAATCCAATTTTCTTCATTGCTTTTCAATTAAAGCATTTAAATTTACTTTCAGAATTGACTGAATTGAAATCGACCCACTGAGCACAGATCCACAGTACAGCCTGATGACTCATGTGATGACATGTTCTTACCATGAAGAAGATGCCAGACACAGAGACCATGAGTCTGCTGAGTTTGTCAGTGAAGGGCTGGAAAGGCTCCGGCTTGCCAGAGATAGGGTTTACTCTCTCTACTCGGGAGTACTTGGCTTCGAACTGGGGCCGCAGATTCTCCTGGGACAAACACACATACACTCCAGTATATCATACCAATAACTCTGATATTTCTGACTGGTCCAATCATAGATACCCCTGACCCAGTCAATACTAGGACCGTATCCTAACTACAGTAGTACGTGCTCATTACATATCATATGGATCAACCAGACATTGCTGACTGAGTAATGTCTGAATACCAGTGTTCATACAGTACCAGTCAACAGATTGGACACACCCTAGTCATTCCAGGGGCTTACATTATTTTGACTATTTTCTACATTGTAGAATAATAGTGAAGACATCAAAACTATGAAATAACACATATGGACTCATTTAGTAACCAAAAAAGTGTTAAACAAATCAAAATACATTTTATATTTTGAGACTCTTCAAATGCAGCCACCTGCCTTGATGACAGCTTTGTACACTCATGGCATTCTCTCAACCAGCTTCATGAGGTAGTCACCTGGAATGCATTTCAATTAACAGGTGTGCCTTGTTAAAAGTTAATTTTTGGAATTTCTTTCCTTCTTAATGCATTTGAGCCAATCAGTTGTGTTGTGACAAGATAGGGGTGGTATATGTCCATATTATGTCAAGAACAGCTCAAATAAGCAAAGAGAAATGACAGTCCATCATTAATTTTAAGACATGAAGGTCCATCAATCCGGAAAATTTCAAGAACTTTGAAAGTGCAGTCGCAAAAACCATCAAGCGCTATGATGAAACTGGCTCTCATGAGGACCGCCACAGGAAAGTAAGACCCAGAGTTACCTCTGCTGCAGAGGATACGTTAATTAGAGTTACCAGACTCAGAAATTGCAACCCAAATAAATGCTTTACAGAGTTCAAGTAACAGACAGATTTCAACATCCACTGTTCAGAGGCGACTGGGTGAATCAGACATTCATGGTCAAATTGCTGCAAATAAACTCTTACTAAAGGACACCAATAAGAAGAAGATACTTTCCTCGGGCCAAGAAACACGAGCAGTGGACATTAGACCAGTGGAAATCTGTCCTTTGGTTTGATGAGTCCAAATTTCAAATTTCTGGTTCCAATCGCCGTATCTTTGTGAGATGCTGAGTAGGTGAATGGATGATTTCCGTATGTGTGGTTCCCACCGTGAAGCATGGAGGAGGAGGTGTGATTGTGTGTGGTTCCCACCGTAAAGCATGGAGGAGGAGGTGTGATGGTGTGTGGTTCCCACAGTGAAGCATGGAGGAGGAGGTGTGATGGTGTGTGGGTGTGGTTCCCACCATGAAGCATGGAGGAGGAGGTGTGATGGTGTGTGGTTCCCACCGTGAAGCATGGAGGAGGAGGTGTGATGGTGTGTGGTTCCCACTGTGAAACAAGGAGGAGGAGGTGTGATGGTGTGTGGTTCCCACCGTGAAGCATGGAGAAGTAGGTGTGATGGTGTGGGGGTGCTTTGCTGGGGACACTGTCAGTAATGTATTTAGAATTCAAGGCACCCTTAACCAGCATGGCTACCACAGCATTCTGCAGCGATACGCCATCCCATCTGGTTTGCGCTTAGTGGGACTATCATTTGTTTTCAACAGGACAATGACCCAACACACCTCCAGGCTGTGTAAAGGCTATTTGATCAAGAAGGAGAGTGATGGAGTGCTGCATCAGATGTCCTGGCCTCCACAATCACCTGACCTCAACCCAATTGAGATGGTTTGGGATAAGTTGGACCGCAGAGTGAAGGAAAAGCAGCCAACTAGTGCTCAGCATACGTGGGAACTCCTTCAAGACTGTTGGAAAAGCATTCCAAGTGAAGCTGGTTGAGAGAATGCCAAGAGTGTGCAAAGCTGTCATCGAGGCAAAGAGTGGCTACTTTAAAGAATCTAAAATCTAAAATATTGTTTTGATTTGTTTAACACTTTTTTGGTTACTACATGATTCCATATGTGTTATTTCATAGTTTTGATGTCTTCGCTATTATTCTACAATGTAGAAAACAGTAAAAAAATAAAGAAAAACCCTTGAATGAGTAGGTGTGTCCACACTGTTGACTGGCACTGTAAATGTACATGTCTTTGACATATCATATTATTATACCAGATATTGCTGACTAACCTCTTACTCTACCCAATCAACAGTTTCTAAATGACTTGACCGTATCATACGTAACACGTTATGTAGTAGTATTGTAGTAGTAGTATACATGACAAGAATCACATGATATCATATAAATAAAGCAGGTATTGGTGAATAGACCAACCTCTTCCTCCTCCCAGTCGATGAGGTCCCAGTCATAAGTCAGCTCCGCCCTCCTCCTCTTCCAGAACTCCAGGAACACCGTGGCTACAGGGACAACATTCCAACGGAACACGGATCAATCAACATTCCATGGAATGACTGAATTGATTTATTCCTCTATGTAGAAAATAGAAATAGATTTAATATAATTGCAATGCAGCTTGACACAGAGGGTTCGAGTTACATATTGTCTCTTGGGGTTCCCCGACGTTTCTTGGCGGTGCCCAGCGTCGATATTTTTGACAATTGTGGGAGGGGCCACATTGATATTTAAATTCTCGAGGGGGAATAACTCTATGGCATATTCCCTAAACACAGAAACATTGGATACACAAAGAGAATTATGGTGATTTCTAATACCGATTCAAATATTAATATTTTGAATTGGGCAGAATTGAAGTTTATCCATGCCTGTTTGATTTGGCAGTCTCCTGTTCAGGATATACAGTGCCTTGCGAAAGTATTCGGCCCCCTTGAACTTTGCAACCTTTTGCCACATTTCAGGCTTCAAACATAAAGATATAAAACTGTATTTTTTTGGTGAGGAATCAACAACAAGTGGGACACAATCATGAAGTGGAACGACATTTATTGGATATTTCAAACTTTTTTAACAAATCAAAACCTGAAAAATTGGGCGTGCAAAATTATTCAGCCCCTTTACTTTCAGTGCAGCAAACTCTCTCCAGAAGTTCAGTGAGGATCTCTGAATGATCCAATGTTGACCTAAATGACTAATGATGATAAATACAATCCACCTGTGTGTAATCAAGTCTCCGTATAAATGCACCGGCACTGTAATAGTCTCAGAGGTCCGTTAAAAGCGCAGAGAGCATCATGAAGAACAAGGAACACACCAGGCAGGTCCGTGATACTGTTGTGAAGAAGTTTAAAGCCGGATTTGGATACAAAAAGATTTCCCAAGCTTTAAACATCCCAAGGAGCACTGTGCAAGCGATAATATTGAAATGGAAGGAGTATCAGACCACTGCAAATCTACCAAGACCTGGCCGTCCCTCTAAACTTTCAGCTCATACAAGGAGAAGACTGATCAGAGATGCAGCCAAGAGGCCCATGATCACTCTGGATGAACTGCAGAGATCTACAGCTGAGGTGGGAGACTCTGTCCATAGGACAACAATCAGTCGTAGATTGCACAAATCTGGCCTTTATGGAAGAGTGGCAAGAAGAAAGCCATTTCTTAAAGATATCCATAAAAAGTGTTGTTTAAAGTTTGCCACAAGCCACCTGGGAGACACACCAAACATGTGGAAGAAGGTGCTCTGGTCAGATGAAACCAAAATTGAACTTTTTGGCATCAATGCAAAACGTTATGTTTGGCGTAAAAGCAACACAGCTGAACACACCATCCCCACTGTCAAACATGGTGGTGGCAGCATCATGGTTTGGGCCTGCTTTTCTTCAGCAGGGACAGGGAAGATGGTTAAAATTGATGGGAAAATGGATGGAGCCAAATACAGGACCATTCTGGAAGAAAACCTGATGGAGTCTGCAAAAGACCTGAGACTGGGACGGAGATTTGTCTTCCAACAAGACAATGATCCAAAACATGAAGCAAAATCTACAATGGAATGGTTAAAAAATAAACATATCCAGGTGTTAGAATGGCCAAGTCAAAGTCCAGACCTGAATCCAATCGAGAATCTGTGGAAAGATCCAACCTCACTGAGCTCGAGCTGTTTTGCAAGGAGGAATGGGAAAAAATTTCAGTCTCTCGATGTGCAAAACTGATAGAGACATACCCCAAGCGACTTACAGCTGTAATCGCAGCAAAAGGTGGCGCTACAAAGTATTAACTTAAGAGGGCTGAATAATTTTGCACGCCCAATTTTTCAGTTTTGATTTGTTAAAAAAGTTTGAAATATCCAATAAATGTCGCTCCACTTCATGATTGTGTCCAACTTGTTGTTGATTCATCACAAAAAAATACAGTTTTATATCTTTATGTTTGTAGCCTGAAATGTGGCAAAAGGTCGCAAAGTTCAAGGGGGCCGAATGCTTTCGCAAGGCACTGTAGTTTAACGTAGACTGACCCACTTCTCTGTTTAAAGAGGAGTAGACGAGGAAGAGCAGCCAATCAGATGGGCTGACCCATTTTTCATCTGAGCCTCGTGCTGCAGGGCTGTTGCTTCCTGCTCGTCTACACTGCCACTAGAAAAGTCAACCAGTCTGATTGGACCAAGACTTGCTGTCCAGGTGTACACACGTTTTTTCCATACTGATGAACGAGACTTGGAAAGATGCCATTACGAGACCAGACGGGTCTACTGTGACCCCAGACACACCAGAGGCTTCATTTACTGTGACCCCAGACACACCAGAGGCTTCATTTACTGTGACCCCAGACACACCAGAGGCTTCATTTACTGTGACCCCAGACACAACAGAGGCTTCATTTACTGTGACCCCAGACACAACAGAGGCTTCATTTACTGTGACCGCAGACATACCAGTCACAACAGCCCAGCAAGTTTCCCCTAAACCGGGGTGATTATTGAGCAGACCAGCCTAAGGGACGGGGTGATTTTTGAGCAGACCAGCCTAAGGGACGGGGTGATTATTGAGCAGACCAGCCTGAGGGACAGGGTGATTATTCAGCAGACCAGCCTAAGGGACGGGGTGATTATTGAGCAGACCAGCCTAAGGGATGGGGTGATTATTCACCAGACCAGCCTAAGGGACGGGGTGATTATTGAGCAGACCAGCCTGAGGGGCGGGGTGATTATTCAGCAGACCAGCCTAAGGGACGGGGTGATTATTCAGCAGACCAGCCTAAGGGACGGGGTAATTATTGAGCAGACCAGCCTAAGGGACGGGGTGATTATTCACCAGACCAGCCTAAGGGACGAAGTGATTATTCAGCAGACCAGCCTGAGGGGCGGGGTGATTATTGAGCAGACCAGCCTGAGGGACGGGGTGATTATTGAGCAGACCAGCCTAGCTGTTGGATGGATCAATAGTACAGTGTGTTTGGTTGCAGCAGCCTACAGTGAGTTTCCTATTGATCGTAATGAAGTCAGGGCCTCGGTCCCATAAGGCACCCTATTCTCATGGTCCCTGGTCAAAAGTAGGTCACTATAAAGGGAAAAGGGTACCATTTGGGACAAATCCTGGATGTTTTTCCATTTCCTGTCCTGGAGGTGTGGACAGAGCTGAGGGAAGATTGCTTTGGATGGGCGTTAAGAGAATGATGCTGGTACACAGTCCCAACAGGAGCGGTGTTAGCTAACATCAGTGTGAGACTGTACTGTGTGGGTTTTTCCTCTCAAAGAGCACATGAACGCGCACACACACACACAGGCAGGCAGGCAGGCACACACAACTTCTCCCTCCTGGGTGTTTCATTACTAATTACTATTAGACATAATTAGTAGGGGAGACTGGGGAACAAAGTAACAGTTTTAGAGTTTTACTTACTATAAAAATAACATTTGAGACAGATTCATAATACTTTCATACGAACAACATACATGTATTTGCTACCGTTATACACGGTAACAAAGTTTCTAGGACCTACCTGTACAATTCAACCGACTGTGGTGAAAGTGACATGTCCACCTTGTATTTCTCACAGGGTTAATTGTAAACAGGCTGCGGGGTTAATTGTAACACTGTCTTCAATGGTAAAAAATCTTCCACATATCAGTTTGAAACTGATATCTAGATGAAAATACACAACTTTGTTTTATATATATGCAGTACCAGTCAAAAGTTCAGACACACTCATTCAAGGGTTTTTCTTTATTTTTACTATTTTTCTACATTGTAGAACAATAATGAAGACATCAAAACTATGAAATAACAAATATGGAATCATGTAGTAACCAAAAAAGTGTTAAACAAATCAAAATATTTTTATATTTTAGATTCTTCAAAGTAGCCACCCGTTGCCTTGATGACACTCTTTGCATTTTCTCAAGCAGCTTCATGTGGTAGTCACCTGGTATGAATTTCAATGAACAGGTGTGTCTTGTTAAAAGTTAATTTGTGGAATTGATTTCCTTAATGCATTTGAGCCAATCAGTTGTGTTATACAGAAGACAGCCCTACTTGGTAAAAGACCATGTCCATATTATGCCAAGAACAGCTGAAATGAGCGAAGAGAAACGACAGTCCATCATTACTTTAAGACATGGAGGTCAGTCAACGCAGAACATTTCACGAACTTTGAACTTTGTTTCAGAGGAAAGGAAGACCCAGAGATACCTCTGCTGCAGAGGATAAGTTCATTAGAGTTACCAGGGTGGCTACTTTTAAGAATCTCAAATATAAAATATATTTTGATTGGTTTAACACTTTTTTGGTTACTCCCTGATTCCAGTTGTATTTTTCTTAGTTTTAATGTCTTCACTATTATTCTACAATGTAGAAAATAGTGAAAATAAAGAAAAAACATTGAATGAGTAGGTACACTACCTTTCAAAAGTTTGGGGTCATTTAGAAATGTTCTTGTTTCTGAAAGAAAAGCAAATTTTTTGTTCATTAAAATAGCATCAAATTGATCAGAAATGCAGTGTAGACATTGTTAATGTTGTTAATGACTATTGTAGGTGGAAACGGCTGATTTTTAATATAATATCTACATAGGCGTACAGAGGCCCATTATCAGCAACCATCACTCCTGTGTTCCAATGGCACGTTGTGTTAGCTAATCCTAGTATATCATTTTAAAAGGCTAATTGATCATTAGAAAACCCTTTTGTAATTATGTTAGCACAGCTGAAAACTGTTGTCCTGATTAAAGAAGCAATAAAACTGGCCTTCTTTAGACTAGTTGAGTATCAACATTTGTGGGTTCGATTATAGGCTCAAAATGGCCAGAAACAAAGAACAAAGAACACAATGCTGTGTACTACTCCCTTCACAGAACAGCGTAAAATGCCTCTAACCAGAATAGAAAGTGGGAGGCCCTGGTGCACAACTGAGCAAGAGGACAAGTACATTAGAGTGTCTAGTTTGAGAAACAGATGCCTCACAAGTCCTCAACTAGCAGCTTCATTAAATAGTACCCGCAAAACACCAAACTAGACACTCTAATGATCAATTAGCCTTTTAAATGATAAACTTAGATTAGCTAACACAACGTGCCATTGGACCACAGGAGTGATGGTTGCTGATAATCGGCCTCTGTACGCCTATGTAGATATTCCATTTTAAAAAATGAGCCGTTTCCAGCTACAATAGTAATTTACAACAATGTCTGCACTGTATTTCGGATCAATTTGATGTTAATTTTAACGGACAAAAAAATAACTTTTCTTTTAAAAACAAGAACATTTCTAAGTGACCCCAAACTTTTGAACGGTAGTGTGTATATATATATATATATTATTTATTTATTTAAACTTTATTTATTTAGTGTACATCCAAACGTATGACTGGTACTGTATATCCTGTATATATATTTTAGTAAATACAGGGACCCTAGCTATATGTTCGCTAAATAGAAATGTCTTATTAGGTAAATGACAAAGGACAAGTAGAATCATTGACATTCTAGATGTATTTTAAAGTGAATCGGGTTTCCGAGACAGTTTTACTTTCTACTGTATGTAAAAAAAATGCTCTCCAGCTTTTGTGTTGATTTCTCAGGTGAATATGTTATTTGGTTGCCTTGGAGATGTATTAAAGCTCTAAAAGGATCAATAGATTTAATGTGGAAAACTGGTACAGCGGTGTAATGGTAAAGGGTGTGTCTGTGTGTATTCGTCCACGTTTTAAAGTGGCCTTTTATTGTCCCCAGCACAAGGCGCACATGTGTAATGATTATGCTGTTTAATCAGGTTCTTGATATGCCACACCTGTCAGGTGGATGGATTATCTTGACAAAGTAAATTTGTCCACAACATTTGAGAGAAATAAGCTTTTTGTGCAAATGGAACATTTCTGTGATCATTTATAGGTGTGTATTTGTCCACACATGATTGAAAATAACCAAATCTATTGTGCCATTGGATCATGCAACTGAGCGAATATCCTTTTAATTATTTTTTTTAAAGCTTTAGGGACTCCAAATAGACTGAACATAAAAATAAACGCAACAACTTCAAAGATTTAACTGAGTTAATGTTCATAGAAGGTAATCAGTCCATTGAAATACATTCATTAGGCCCTAATCTATGGATGTCACATGACTGGGAATACAGATACGTATCTGTTCGTCACAGATACCTTAAAAAAAAGAGGCAGGGGCGTAGATCAGAAAACCTGTCAGTAGCTGGTGTGACCAGCATTTGCCGCGCAACACATCTCCTTCGCATAGAGTTGATCAAGCTGTTGATTGTGGCCTGTGTAATGTTGTCCCACTCCTCTTCAATTGGCTGTGTGAAGTTGCTGTATCCAGAGCATCCCAAACATGATCAATGGGTGACATGTCTGGTGAGTACGCAGGCCATAGAAAAACTAGCACATTTTCAGCTTCCAGGAATTATGTACAGATCCTTGCGACATGGGGCCATACATTATCATGCTGAAACATGAGGTGAATGGCGGCGGATGAATGGCACAACAATGGGCCTGTGGATCTCGTCACGGCATCTCTGTTCATTCAAATTGCCATTGATAAAATGCAATTGTATTTGTTGTCCGTAGCTTATGTCTGCCCATGCCATAACCCCACCGCCACCATGGGGCACTTTGTTCACAATGCTGACATCAGCAAACCGCTCTCCCACACAACGCCATACATGCTGTCTGCCATCTGCCCGGTACAGTTGAAACCGGGATTCATTCATGATGAGCACACTTCTCCAGCGTGCCAGAGGCCATCGAAGGTGAGTATTAGCCCACTGAAGTCAGTTACGACGCCGAACTGCAGTCAGGTCAAGACCCTGGTGAGGACGACAAGCAAGCAGATGAGCTTCCCTGAGACGGTTTCTGACAGCTTGTGCAGAAATTCTTCGTTGTGCAAACCCACAGTTTCATCAGCTGTCTGGGTGGCTGGTCTCAGATCCCGCAGGTGAAGATGCCAGATGTGGAGGTCCTGGGATGGCGTGGTTACATGTGGTCTGCTGTTATGAGGCCGGTTGGACAACTGACAAATTCTCTAAAATTACGTTGGAGGCGGCTTATGGTAGAGAAATTATCATTCAATGGTGGACAATCCTGTAGTCAGCATGCCAATTGCACACTCCCTCAAAACTTGAGACGTCTCTGGCATTGTGTTGTGTGACATAACTGCGCATTTTAAAGTGGCCTTTTATTGTCCCCAGCACAAGGTGCACATGTGTAATGATCATGCTGTATAATCAGGTTCTTGATATGCCACACCTGTCAGGTGGATGAATTATCTTGGCAAAGTAAATTTGTCCACAACATTTGAGAGAAATAAGCTTTTTGTGCAAATGGAACAATTCTGTGATCATTTATTTCAGCTCATGAAACATGGGACCAACACTTCTTACATGTTGTGTTTACATTTTTGTTCAGTGTATCATAAAAGGTCTTTATAAATACATTTGATTCTACTTTTCCACAGCAGTAATAGAAAAGGCTGAGAGAGAGAGAGAGAGAGAGAGGCAGTGAGAGAGAGAGAGAGAGAGAGAGAGAGAGAGAGAGAGAGACAGACAGAGAGAGAGAGAGAGAGAGAGAGAGAGAGAGAGAGAGAGAGAGAGAGAGAGAGAGAGACAGACAGACAGAGAGAAAGAGAGAGAGAGAGAGAGAGGGAGAGAGAGAGAGGGAGAGACAGAGCGAGAGAGAGAGGCAGAGAGAGACAGCGAGAGAGAGAGACAGAGAGAGACAGCGAGGGAGAGAGGCAGAGAGGCAGAGAGGCAGAGAGAGAGAGAGAAAGCGAGAGAGAGAGAGAGAGAGAGAGAGGCCACAGAAAAATACCAAATAATCTCTTTACCTACCCCATATTGCCATAAAGATAGCAAAGAACACAGTTCCTCCATTGTCGAAGAGATGGGTCACCTGCAAAAAGAAAACACATTGATCTACATAAACAATTTTCTTCCCGTTCTATTCATTGTAACTGGTAAATAATCAGTCCATCCAGGATTTTGCCATTCTGTGCTTGAAGATTGTTGTTGTTTTGTTTGCTAAATCAATTCCCCGCATATTTTGTGACTGCTTAAAAATTTCACCTATCAGGGCACAATAACCACAAAAACAAAACAAAAAAATGTCAAATCATCACAATCTTACACATAAAACTGTCTGATCGTCACACTCCAACACGAGGGCTACGATTTTAACCAATCGCCACACCTTTACAGCGTGAAATTGTCAAATAAAGTGACACGTCAACACAATGTCCCGCCCGTCAGTGCATATCTTGTGACAAATTGGACAAAACATCTTTGCCATGCCAAATGTCAGAACTGCAGTGGGAAAAGAAAGCAGATTCTAGAGCGACTGCATAATCAATACTCTCATAAAAATGTTTGCATGACTGTCGCTTTGGATAAAAGCATCTGGTAGACGGCATATTGTTGTCATTTACCCGCCGGAATGGGGCACCATCACTCGGAACATTTACAATATAATATATCACAGCAAAACAAAACTGATTGTAATGATGTCCTTTCAACCAGTTTTGCCCACTTCACTTCCGCGTGAAAATATATCCACATCACATCCACATACGTTGTGGCAGGTCATACAGCCGCTAAACCCCTCAAATTCAACTCTGGACCTTGAAGCCACTTCCAATATTTTCGTTCTTTCTTCCCCTCTAATTAAAGACTGATTTAGACCTGGGACACCGGGTAGGTGTGATTCATTATCAGGCAGAACCTAAAAGCAGCAGTAGTCTGGACCTCACAGGGTAAGATTTGAACAACCCTGCATTAAGCATTTCTGTCATGACTGCTCAGCATAGCTTAACAATAACATGCATCGACTGTTGTGTGATTGATCCTCAGGGACAGTAACAGTACTAGTTAACTGTTGTGTGATTGATCCTCAGAGACAGTAATAGTACTAGTTAACTGTTGTGTGATTGATCCTCAGAGGCAGTAATAGTACTAGTTAACTGTTGTGTGATTGATCCTCAGAGACAGTAATAGTACTAGTTAACTGTTGTGTGATTGATCCTCAGGGACAGTAATAGTACTAGTTAACTGTTGTGTGATTGATCCTCAGGGACAGTAACAGTACTAGTTAACTGTTGTGTGATTGATCCTCAGGGACAGTAATAGTACTAGTTAACTGTTGTGTGATTGATCCTCAGGGACAGTAACAGTACTAGTTAACTGTTGTGTGATTGATCCTCAGGGACAGTAATAGTACTAGTTAACTGTTGTGTGATTGATCCTCAGGGACAGTAATAGTACTAGTTAACTGTTGTGTGATTGATCCTCAGGGACAGTAACAGTACTAGTTAACTGTTGTGTGATTGATCCTCAGGGACAGTAACAGTACTAGTTAACTGTTGTGTGATTGATCCTCAGGGACAGTAACAGTACTAGTTAACTGTTGTATGATTGATACTCAGGGACAGTAATAGTACTAGTTAACTGTTGTGTGATTGATCCTCAGGGACAGTAATAGTACTAGTTAACTGTTGTGTGATTGATCCTCAGGGACAGTAATAGTACTAGTTAACTGTTGTGTGATTGATACTCGGGGACAGTAATAGTATTAGTTAACTGTTGTGTGATTGATACTCAGGGAGAGTAATAGTACTAGTTAACTGTTGTGTGATTGATACTCAGGGACAGTAATAGTACTAGTTAACTAGTAGTACTTCTGTTTACTATAGTACTTCTACACCTACAGCATACCAGCATAGCGTTCTATTTTTAAACCTGTTAGCTCTAATTCCTCAGGGGTCTTACTAATCTCGGAAGCCACCAAATGTTGTGTGGCTAGCTAGCACATTTATGTTGGCGATCTCAAACTGTTAAGAGAGATTAGCATTTAATTTCCCTTTGCATAGACAGCTATTATATTCCACTCTGAGCTAACAGGGTGGAATAGAACAGAATAGAACATAATAGAATATAATAGAATAAAACAGAATAGAATACATTAGAACAGAATAGAACAGAATAGAACAGAATAGAATGGAACAGAACAGAATAGAATACATTAGAACAGAATAGAACAGAATAGAACAGAATAGAATCCATTAGAACAGAATAGAACAGAATAGAACAGAATAGAATACATTAGAACAGATTAGAACAGAATAGAATGGAACAGAACAGAATAGAACAGAATAGAACAGAATAGAACAGAATAGAACAGAATAGAACAGAATAGAATGGAACAGAACAGAATAGAACATAATAGAACAGAATAGAACAGAATAGAACAGAATAGAACAGAACATAATATAATAGAACATAATTTAATAGAACAGAATAGAACAGAATAGAATAAAATAGAACAGAATAGAATGGAACAGAATAGAACAGAATATAATAAAATAGAACATAATTTAATAGAACAGAATAGAACAGAATAGAATAAAATAGAACAGAATAGAATGGAACAGAATAGAATGGAACAGAATATAATAGAACAGAATAGAACATAATAGAATAACATAGAACAGAATAGAACAGAATAGAATAAAATAGAACAAAATAGAATGGAACAGAATAGAACATAATAGAATAACATAGAACAGAATAGAACAGAATAGAATAAAATAGAACAGAATAGAACAGAACAGAATAGAACAGAATAGAATACATTAGAACAGAATAGAACAGAATAGAACAGAATAGAATACAATAGAACAGAATAGAACAGAATAGAATCCATTAGAACAGAATAGAACAGAATAGAACAGAATAGAATACATTAGAACAGAATAGAACAGAATAGAATGGAACAGAACAGAATAGAACAGAATAGAACAGAATAGAACAGAATAGAACAGAATAGAATGGAACAGAACAGAATAGAACAGAATAGAACAGAATAGAACAGAATAGAACAGAATAGAACAGAACATAATATAATAGAACATAATTTAATAGAACAGAATAGAACAGAATAGAATAAAATAGAACAGAATAGAATGGAACAGAATAGAACAGAATATAATAAAATATAACATAATTTAATAGAACAGAATAGAACAGAATAGAATAAAATAGAACAGAATAGAATGGAACAGAATAGAACAGAATATAATAAAATAGAACATAATTTAATAGAACAGAATAGAACAGAATATAATAAAATAGAACAGAATAGAATGGAACAGAATAGAATGGAACAGAATATAATAGAACAGAATAGAACATAATAGAATAACATAGAACAGAATAGAACAGAATAGAATAAAATAGAACAGAATAGAATGGAACAGAATAGAACATAATAGAATAACATAGAACAGAATAGAACAGAATAGAATAAAATAGAACAGAATAGAACAGAACAGAATAGAACAGAATAGAATACATTAGAACAGAATAGAACAGAATAGAACAGAATAGAATACAATAGAACAGAATAGAACAGAATAGAACAGAATAGAATCCATTAGAACAGAATAGAACAGAATAGAACAGAATAGAATACATTAGAACAGAATAGAACAGAATAGAATGGAACAGAACAGAATAGAACAGAATAGAACAGAATAGAACAGAATAGAACAGAATAGAATGGAACAGAACAGAATAGAACAGAATAGAACAGAATAGAACAGAACATAATATAATATAACATAATTTAATAGAACAGAATAGAACAGAATAGAATAAAATAGAACAGAATAGAATGGAACAGAACAGAATAGAACAGAATAGAACAGAATAGAACAGAATAGAACAGAATAGAACAGAACATAATATAATATAACATAATTTAATAGAACAGAATAGAACAGAATAGAATAAAATAGAACAGAATAGAATGGAACAGAATAGAACAGAATATAATAAAATATAACATAATTTAATAGAACAGAATAGAACAGAATAGAATAAAATAGAACAGAATAGAATGGAACAGAATAGAATGGAACAGAATATAATAGAACAGAATAGAACAGAATAGAATAAAATAGAACAGAATTTAATAGAACAGAATAGAACACAATAGAATAAAATAGAACAGAATAGAATGGAACAGAATATAATGGAACAGAATATAATAGAACAGAATAGAACAGAATATAATAAAATAGAACAGAATAGAATGGAACAGAATATAATAGAACAGAATAGAACAGAATAGAATAAAATAGAACAGAATAGAATGGAACAGTATATAATAGAACAGAATAGAACAGAATAGAATAAAATAGAACAGAATAGAATAAAATAGAACAGAATAGATTAACGGTCTAATTACTGACCTTTGCATAGACACAGCTGTCACTGAGTTTCCAGGTGTTGCAGTTCTCCTCACACATAGGACACATGATAGTAGTGTTGGCCTCACAGATCTCTTTACTGAAGGGACAGACATAGGAAAACTTCATTAACATTTGAACCAGACATAGAGATCAGACATAAAGAGATCGAAATGTATTAAAGTTAAGGTTAGGGGTGTTAAGTTTAGGTTCAAGGTTAGGGGGTTAAGGGTGTTAGGTTTAAGTTTAAGGTTAGGGGGTTAGGGTTAAGTTTACGTTTAAGGCTAGGCTTAGGGTTAATGTAAACCCTTTCAAATCTGCAGGCTGTATACACAAGCTGTCAGATCAATAACAATATCATTGAGAGTTGTGGGGTGTCCTGACTGGCACCCTAATCTCTTTATAGTGTCATGACTTTTGACTAGGGCCCATAGGCTCTGTTGTGCACTATCTAGGGAATAGGGTATCATTCGGGATGCCTATAAGGGCTCGGGTCAAAGGGAAGAGGGTATCATTCGGGATGCCTATAAGGGCTCGGGTCAAAGGGAAGAGGGTATCATTTGGGACGCCTATAAGGGCTCGGGTCAAAGGGAAGAGGGTATCATTCGGGATGCCTATAAGGGCTCGGGCAAAGGGAAGAGGGTATCAATCGGGACGCCTATAAGGGCTCGGGTCAAAGGGAAGAGGGTATCATTCGGGATGCCTATAAGGGCTTGGGTCAAAGGGAAGAGGGTATGATTCGGGACGCCTATAAGGGCTCGGGCAAAGGGAAGAGGGTATCATTCGGGATGCCTATAAGAGCACGGGTCAAAGGGAAGAGGGTATCATTCGGGACGCCTATAAGAGCTCGGGTCAAAGGTAAGAGGGTATCATTCGGGACGCCTATAAGAGCTCGGGTCAAAGGGAAGAGAGTATCATTCGGGACGCCTATAAGGGCTCGGGTCAAAGGTAAGAGGGTTTCATTTGGGACACAGAAGCTCCGGTGTGGTGTGTCCTGACTGACCTGACTTGGCTGGTGTCCATGGTAAGAAATCCGTAGAGGAAAACGAGGAGACCCACAAGAGCTGCCGGGATCAGCATGCCAGTGTACCAACCCAGCCAGGCAAAGTACAGCCCAATCTTCTCCCCAAAGTAACGCCTGGAGAGGAGAGTCCAATGAACAAGATAAATTAGCAAAAGCTAATCCCAACATGGTCGATCTTTAAATTCAGACCCAGCTGTATTTGCCTGGCAGTCAACAAGTACTTTGTAACCAACCAGGCAAAGAACAGGCGTGGCAGTCAACAAGTACCTTGTAACCAACCAGGCAAACAACAGGCGTGGCAGTCAACAAGTACCTTGTAACTAACCAGGCAAAGATCAGGCGTGGCAGGGAACAAGTACTTTGTAACCAACCAGGCAAAGAACAGGCGTGGCAGTCAACAAGTACCCTGTAACCAACCAGGCAAAGAACATGCGTGGCAGGGAACAAGTACCTTGTAACCAACCAGGCAAAGAACATGCATGGCAGTCAACAAGTACCCTGTAACTAACCAGGCAAAGATCAGGCGTGGCAGGGAACAAGTACTTTGTAACCAACCAGGCAAAGAACATGCGTGGCAGGGAACAAGTACCTTGTAACCAACCAGGCAAAGAACATGCATGGCAGTCAACAAGTACCCTGTAACCAACCAGGCAAAGAACAGGCGTGGCAGGGAACAAGTACCTTGTAACCAACCAGGCAAAGAACAGGCGTGGCAGTCAACAAGTACCTTGTAACCAACCAGGCAAACAACAGGCGTGGCAGTCAACAAGTACCTTGTAACCAACCAGGCAAAGAACAGGCGTGGCAGTCAACAAGTACCTTGTAACCAACCAGGCAAAGAACAGGCGTGGCAGTCAACAAGTACCTTGTAACCAACTAGGCAAACAACAGGCGTGGCAGTCAACAAGTACCTTGTAACCAACCAGGCAAACAACAGGCGTGGCAGTCAACAAGTACCTTGTAACCAACCAGGCAAAGAACAGGCGTGGCAGTCAACAAGTACCTTGTAACCAACCAGGCAAACAACAGGCGTGGCAGTCAACAAGTACCTTGTAACTAACCAGGCAAAGATCAGGCGTGGCAGGGAACAAGTACTTTGTAACCAACCAGGCAAAGAACAGGCGTGGCAGTCAACAAGTACCTTGTAACCAACCAGGCAAAGAACAGGCGTGGCAGTCAACAAGTACCCTGTAACCAACCAGGCAAAGAACAGGCGTGGCAGTCAACAAGTACCTTGTAACCAACCAGGCAAAGAACAGGCGTGGCAGGGAACAAGTACCTTGTAACCAACCAGGCAAAGAACAGGCGTGGCAGTCAACAAGTACCTTGTAACCAACCAGGCAAAGAACAGGCGTGGCAGTCAACAAGTACCTTGTAACCAACCAGGCAAACAACAGGCGTGGCAGTCAACAAGTACCTTGTAACCAACCAGGCAAAGAACAGGCGTGGCAGTCAACAAGTACCTTGTAACCAACCAGGCAAAGAACAGGCGTGGCAGTCAACAAGTACCTTGTAACCAACCAGGCAAACAACAGGCGTGGCAGTCAACAAGTACCTTGTAACCAACCAGGCAAACAACAGGCGTGGCAGTCAACAAGTACCTTGTAACCAACCAGGCAAAGAACAGGCGTGGCAGTCAACAAGTACCTTGTAACCAACCAGGCAAACAACAGGCGTGGCAGTCAACAAGTACCTTGTAACTAACCAGGCAAAGATCAGGCGTGGCAGGGAACAAGTACTTTGTAACCAACCAGGCAAAGAACAGGCGTGGCAGTCAACAAGTACCTTGTAACCAACCAGGCAAAGAACAGGCGTGGCAGTCAACAAGTACCCTGTAACCAACCAGGCAAAGAACAGGCGTGGCAGTCAACAAGTACCTTGTAACCAACCAGGCAAAGAACAGGCGTGGCAGTCAACAAGTACCCTGTAACCAACCAGGCAAAGAACATGCGTGGCAGGGAACAAGTACTTTGTAACCAACCAGGCAAAGAACATGCGTGGCAGGGAACAAGTACCTTGTAACCAACCAGGCAAAGAACATGCATGGCAGTCAACAAGTACCCTGTAACCAACCAGGCAAAGAACAGGCGTGGCAGGGAACAAGTACCTTGTAACCAACCAGGCAAAGAACAGGCGTGGCAGTCAACAAGTACCTTGTAACCAACCAGGCAAAGAACAGGCGTGGCAGTCAACAAGTACCTTGTAACCAACCAGGCAAAGAACAGGTGTGGCAGTCAACAAGTACCCTGTAACCAACCAGGCAAAGAACAGGTGTGGCAGTCAACAAGTACCTTGTAACCAACCAGGCAAAGAACAGGCGTGGCAGTCAACAAGTACCTTGTAACCAACCAGGCAAAGAACAGGCGTGGCAGTCAACAAGTACCTTGTAACCAACCAGGCAAAGAACATGCGTGGCAGCGAACAAGTCCAATAAAGAAGATAAATTGGCAAAAACTCCCCGACATGGACTGATTCAATTGGACCCCCTAGCGGCAGCAGGTACAGCGTTAGCCCAGTAACGGAAAGGTCACTGGTTCGAATACCCGAGCCGACAGGGTGAAACATCTGCCGATGTGCCCTTGAGTAAGGCACCTAACCCTAATTTGCTAAAACAACACATTTCACTGCACCTATCTGGTGTATGTGACAAGAAAACACCATTATTTGACTGACAGGAAATACGTCCATGAATTAAAATAAGTATATTATGCACCTATGTCGTGCTTCTACTGTAGGTGGATGGACGAGAAAACTATTCATAGAAAGTGAAGGAATTCCACCACATACAAGTAGGTGGTCTTGGATGCACAACTAACAATTTTAATGCATCTCACACCAACATTTTGTCAATAGACCTTCATCAGGTTTGAACGAGTCCAACGAAAAACTAGCAAAAAAACCTCCCGACTAGGCGATGAACTTTTAATCTGGACCTATTCAGAGTCACACCTACTGTACAGCTGTATTTCAGTTGTGTTAAATGCAGAGAAAATAAGTCCAAATGAACAAGAAACCTCACGACTGGAGTGGACCTCTAAATTTGACTTGTTTAGACCAAGTTGTATGAAACGCAGAGGAAAGAAGTCCAATGAGAAGACAGATTAGCAAAACCTCCCCGGGCCTCCCGTGGTTGTGGGTCGACTTTTAAATTGGACCAGATCAGACCTAGCTACTCTATTTAATTCAGAAACGACTCCTGAGAAGGAAAGTTAGCCTGGGGTTTCCTGTGGAGAGGTTTAATTCCTGAAAAATGACATGTCTGGAGCCAGAGAGGAGAGCCCGGGCTCATAATACAGACTCCACACACATACACACACACACCAGTGGTTACCTGATGAGGTCGAGAGGCTGGTACTTGTACCACATGCCCCAGCGAGCCCACCTCTCGTACAGCAGGTGTCTGTGGTTCTGGGCACCGTGAGTCTTAATAGGGTGTCTGCTCTTGTATCCACCCTGAAAAAAGAAGTACAGAACACAGAACACAATTAACATGACTGGAAGACAGGTATATAACGACGCCTAGCCTAGTTCATACTGTATGGGGCTGTAGCCAACTCTTCTATAGCCGTCCAGGGACAGAAACAGAAAACGTAGAGAATTCACACGAGTAGACAGGTTGACACTAGCCTAATCCAACACTTTTGTATCCTCCCTAAAAAGGAAGCAAATAGCCTCGTGTAACAGGTGGAGTTCTGAATAATTCAAAACCACTCGACTACGCCACAGGAAACACACCCAACACGGGTCTAGGCTAACAATGTTCTTACCTCGTGCGGAGGAAATGCAGCCTCATATGTCCCATTTCCCAGTAACCTATTGATACCTTCAATAGAAGAACAAACACACTTTAGCAGAAGCACTAATAAGAGACTGGAAAAATAAAGTTATAATTCAAAACATATTTATTTCCCTTCCCAAGACTCAAACATTGCTAGACTCCCAATCACCATTACGAAGCAGCCTCCAATGAGGATTCTATCTAAAACGTCCACAGTTCTAATAATGATTATTTTAATGCATTATATAAGAGAGAAGCTCAATGATGAGCTAGTTATGTTCGATAGCATTATCCTCCCCCACCCCCTGGTGTGGTGATAAAAGTTTGATTAGGCTCTCAGCCTAGATAATTGTGTCCTCTGTTAATTTCGGACGGAGCATAGTCTCAGAAATCCTAGACCTAAGGCTAACTGCATTAGCTGGTTATGCTGCAGGAACATTGTTAATTGAGGGAGGAAAACCGTCTCCCGAGGGAAACCATGTGGATTATGGTGGGTGTCTGTAGCAGGCTAGTCACAATATAGCCTGGAAAACAAAATGAGGGGTTTGCTACAAAAAACAGGATCAATGAGTTAGCCAGGTAACTTTGATAAACAACCAGAAATAACTGTAGAATTTTCTGATTCAATAAAAAAGCAAGACATTTAACCATGACCATGTCAAGCGCATCTTTCTAAGAAATTAAAAGTAATTTCAGAATACTTAGGCAAGTTAGCTGGCTAACTTCTTGATCCTTCTTTGTAAATATACCCCTTTGATATGCTTAGTTTCAGAGAATATCAGCTTGATCACTAGAAGCTGTTGATCACTTTAAGTGGAAGTGCACTGTACATAGGCCTACGGCAGACTTCCTTTAGCCACGGAGAGATAACACTATTGTCAATGGATGAAACGCTGAGACAACGCAGCATCGTTACCACGGAAACAACCACAGACACATAAGATCACAACGGTCAACAAGCAACACTACAAAGAAGGACAACATCGTAAAACAACACAATCAACATAGACATTTGTATTTTTTTTATTTTTATGTCTCACCTTTAAATAATAAACTGTGTTGATTATTTCAATGGAGATATACTGTATTAACGTGTGTCAATGTGTCACTGTATAAAACTACAGACAGTAAGGTTCTCTCGGGTAAAAATACATTTTTATCTCAATCAGACTAACCTGTATAAAATGATTTTATCTCAATCAGACTAACCTGTATAAAATGATTTTATCTCAATCAGACTAACCTGTATAAAGTGATTTTATCTCAATCAGACTAACCTGTATAAAATGATTTTATCTCAATCAGACTAACCTGTATAAAATGATTTTATCTCAATCAGACTAACCTGTATAAAGTGATTATATCTCAATCAGACTAACCTGTATAAAGTGATTATATCTCAATCAGACTAACCTGTATAAAATGATTTTATCTCAATCAGACTAACCTGTATAAAGTGATTTTATCTCAATCAGACTAACCTGTATAAAATCATTTTATCTCAATCAGACTAACCTGTATAAAGTGATTTTATCTCAATCAGACTAACCTGTATAAAATCATTTTATCTCAATCAGACTAACCTGTATAAAGTGATTATATCTCAATCAGACTAACCTGTATAAAATGATTTTATCTCAATCAGACTAACCTGTATAAAATGATTTTATCACAATCAGACTAACCTGTATAAAATGATTTTATCACAATCAGACTAACCTGTATAAAATGATTTTATCACAATCAGACTAACCTGTATAAAATGATTTTATCTCAATCAGACTAACCTGTATAAAATGATTTTATCTCAATCAGACTAACCTGTATAAAATGATTTTATCTCAATCAGACTAACCTGTATAAAATGATTTTATCTCAATCAGACTAACCTGTATAAAGTGATGTTATCTCAATCAGACTAACCTGTATAAAATGATTTTATCACAATCAGACTAACCTGAATAAATAAAGATATTTTATCTCAATCAGACTAACCTGCATAAATAAAGAGATTTTATCTAAATGAGATTAACCTGTATAAATAAAGATATTTTTTATCAATCAGACTAACCTGTATAAATAAAGAGATTTTATATCAATCAGATTAACCTGTATAAATAAAGATATTTTATATCAATCAGACTAACCTGTATAAATAAAGAGATTTTATATCAATCAGACTAACCTGTATAAATAAAGATATTTTATATCAATCAGACTAACCTGTATAAAAAAGAGCTTTTATCTAAATGAGATTAACATGTATAAATAAAGAGATTTTATGAATAAAGATCAACGCAAAATATGAATAATCTGAAAGTAGAAAGTGTATATATATATTTCTATAGGTATCCAACTGTCTGAAAGGTCATTCTAAGTCAATAAGACGACAGGGGGGATCTCAACAACATTAAGTCCAGACCATTTCTACTGGCTCTCTGCCCAGGATTTCTGCTACAAAGAGTCTCAGAGTAAAAAGGTGCTGGTCTAGGATCAGTTTAGCCTTTTAGATCAGAACGAATAAGATGACATGGACAGGAGGGATCTGATCCTAGATCAGATTGTGTCAGATTTTATGGAAAAGGGGTGACCTGGTCCTAGATCAGCACTCCTACTCCGAAGACAAGACAGATTTTGAATACGGGCCCAAATGATGCCACCATCACATCACCAACACAGATACGCACCTTCCCAGAAGCTCACAGACTGAGAGATCAGTCTCCGGTCATGGTGACCATAATAATTTAGTAGAGACTCACAACATAGAGGAGGAGCTGTTGAGACAATGGAGGACAGAGGACGTCACTAGCAAAACGCTCTAGACAGACAGAAACACTGTAGTATATTGGTGGGGTGTAGGGGCTGTCCTATCGCGGGTTATATTGTGTTATATACAGACAGACAACACAGTGGCAGACACGTAACTAGAAAAACGCTCTATACTGCAACACATTAGTGGGGACTGGGGACCATTCTATTGGTGGGTTTAAAGGTTAAGGGTTAAGGTGACCTCTTGTAATGTATAGGATAGTTCACAATAACAAGTGCTTTCTATCATACGGAAAGCATGCTTTCACTGTACACACAAACAGGTTAACACGCAGACCGATATGAACAAAGAGAGGATGGACATGGACATGGGACAATACATGGATGGATGACAGCCCAACTATCCATGGAGGCAAGGCAACCTAGCTTGGTCTACCATGCAAAGTGTCTAGCCTGGTCTACCATGCAAAGGGTCTAGCCTGGTCTTCCATGCAAAGGGTCTAGCCTGGTCTACCATGCAAAGGGTCTAGCCTGGTCTACCATGCAAAGTGTCTAGCCTGGTCTTCCATGCAAAGGGTCTAGCCTGGTCTTCAATACAAAGGGTCTAGCCTGGTCTTCCATGCAACGGGTCTAGCCTGGTCTACCATGCAAAGTGTCTAGCCTGGTCTACCATGCAAAGGGTCTAGCCTGGTCTTCCATGCAACGGGTCTAGCCTGGTCTTCAATGCAAAGGGTCTAGCCTGGTCTTCCATGCAACGGGTCTAGCCTGGTCTACCATGCAAAGTGTCTAGCCTGGTCTTCAATGCAAAGGGTCTAGCCTGGTCTACCATGCAAAGGGTCTAGCCTGGTCTTCCATGCAAAGGGTCTAGCCTGGTCTTCCATGCAAAGGGTCTAGCCTGGTCTTCCATGCAAAGGGTCTAGCCTGGTCTACCATGCAAAGGGTCTAGCCTGGTCTTCAATGCAACGGGTCTAGCCTGGTCTACCATGCAAAGGGTCTAGCCTGGTCTTCCATGCAAAGTGTCTAGCCTGGTCTTCCATGCAAAGGGTCTAGCCTGGTCTTCAATGCAAAGGGTCTAGCCTGGTCTTCCATGCAACGGGTCTAGCCTGGTCTACCATGCAAAGTGTCTAGCCTGGTCTACCATGCAAAGGGTCTAGCCTGGTCTTCCATGCAACGGGTCTAGCCTGGTCTTCAATGCAAAGGGTCTAGCCTGGTCTTCCATGCAACGGGTCTAGCCTGGTCTACCATGCAAAGTGTCTAGCCTGGTCTACCATGCAAAGGGTCTAGCCTGGTCTTCCATGCAACGGGTCTAGCCTGGTCTTCAATGCAAAGGGTCTAGCCTGGTCTTCCATGCAACGGGTCTAGCCTGGTCTACCATGCAAAGTGTCTAGCCTGGTCTACCATGCAAAGGGTCTAGCCTGGTCTTCCATGCAACGGGTCTAGCCTGGTCTTCAATGCAACGGGTCTAGCCTGGTCTTCAATGCAAAGGGTCTAGCCTGGTCTTCAATGCAAAGTGTCTAGCATGGTCTTCAATGCAAAGTGTCTAGCCTGGTCTTCAATGCAAAGGGTCTAGCCTGGTCTTCAATGCAAAGTGTCTAGCATGGTCTTCAATGCAAAGTGTCTAGCCTGGTTTTCCATGCAACGGGTCTAGCCTGGTTTTCCATGCAAAGGCTCTAGCCTGGTTTTCCATGCAAAGGGTCTAGCCTGGTTTTCCATGCAAAGGGTCTAGCCTGGTTTTCAATGCAAAGGGTCTAGCCTGGTCTTCCATGCAAAATGAAAGCTAATATAACAATGATATATGCCACTTAGCAGGCACTTTTATCCAAAGTGACTTACAGATTGAGGGCATTGTTGGTATCTAGTCATATTTTTGTTCAATGTAGTATCTAGAAGTACCTACTAGTATCTAGTAGTCATATCTAGTAGTAATAGTAGTAGTAGTAGTAGTATCTAGTAGTAGTATCTAGTAGTAATATAGTAATAGTGTCTAGTAGTAATATCTAGTAGTAATATCTAGTAGTAGCAGCTAGTATTAGTATCTAGTAAAATATAGTAGTAGTATCTTGTAGTAGTATCTAGTAGTAATATAGTAGTAGTATCTAGTAGTAATATAGTAGTAGTATCTAGTAGTAATATCTAGTAGTAATATCTAGTAGTAGTATCTAGTAGTAGTATCTAGTCAAATCTAGTAGTAGTATCTTGTAGTAGTATCCAGTAGTAATATAGTAGTAGTATATAGTAGTAGTAATACAGTAGTAGTATATAGTAGTAGTATATAGTAGTAATATCTAGTCGTAGTATCTTGTAGTAGTATCTAGTAGTAACATAGTAGTATAGAGTAGTAATATCTAGTAGTAGTATATAGTAGTAATATCTAGTAGTAGTATATAGTAGTAATATCTAGTAGTAGTATCTAGTTGAAGTATCTAGTAGTAATATAGTAGTAATATCTAATAGTAGTATCTAGTAGTAGTATCTAGTAGTAATATCTAGTAGTAGTATCTAGTAGTAGTATATAGTAGTAATATCTAGTTGTAGTATCTAGTAGTAATATTTAGTAGTAATATCTAGTAGTAGTATCTAGTAGTAGTATCAAGCAGTAGTATTGGTAAGAGGAGGAATGTGGAGCTAAGGTAAATGTTCTAGCAAACATTGTCAACATTTTCGTGTTTTAGCCGGACACTACTTAGCAATAATCCTTTAGCATGTCTGATTCAGTGACGAGATCGGTATGTATGTGTGTGTGTGTGTGTAGTTCATCCCTTGGCAGCATCAGGAGTAGGTCTCTGAAAGATAACGTCATCCTCTGATTTCAGTACTACATTTATTAGGTCACGTGCACGACCAAGGGGATTTGAAGAGGATTTGTCACTTATTTAGCACGCTCTGATCTTATTGGCTGAGGAGGCATAGAGAGGTCACAGTACTTTAATATTACATAGAGCCCTTCAAGGCCAAACTCTAATCAGCAAACAAGTAACAGGGCAAACAGACAAGAGGTTTGAAGGAGAGGGACAAGCCTGGTCCCAGATCTGTTTGTGCTGTATAGCTAATGCTTTGCCTAAATATCATATCCTATCCAACTCTTATGGCCATCGCTATACAGCACAAAGAGATCTGGGATCAGTCTGTGGAAGGGAGAGAAAACGACAACAACATTAGACAGAATGATGGATCATGGAGTAGACTAGAGGATCAGCTAGCATTGGAAGAATACCAACTACAGTGGATTACATTTTAATCAGCCCACACCAACACAACAAGTCCTGCATTATAAAATACATTATAATTGCCCCCACATCTACTCTCAAATCCCTGAGGCATAAATAACTAAACAAATCCCAGAAGCATAAATAAGTAACGATATCCCAGAGGCATAAATAACTAACCAAAGTCACCATAAATAACTAACCAAAGCCACCAAAAATCACTGACCAAAGTCACCAAAAATCACTGACCAAAGTCACCAAAAATCACTGGCCAAAGCCACCAAAAATCACTGACCAAAGCCACCATAAATAACTTACCAACGCCACCATAAATAACTAACCAACGCCACCATAAATAACTAACCAACACCACCATAAATAACTAACCAAAGCCACCATTAATAGCTAACCAAAGCCACCATTAATAACTAACCAAAGCCACCATTAATAGCTAACCAAAGCCACCATTAATAGCTAACCAACACCACCATTAATAGCTAACCAACACCACCGTAAATATCTAACCAAAGCAACCATTAATAACTAACCAAAGCCATCATTAATAACTAACCAAAGCCACCATTAATAGCTAACCAAAGCCACCATTAATAGCTAACCAAAGCCACCATTAATAACTAACCAAAGCCACCATTAATAGCTAACCAAAGCCACCATTAATAGCTAACCAAAGCCACCATTAATAACTAACCAAAGCCACCATTAATAGCTAACCAAAGCCACCATTAATAGCTAACCAAAGCCACCATTAATAACTAACCAAAGCCACCATTAATAGCTAACCAAAGCCACCATTAATAGCTAACCAAAGCCACCATTAATAACTAACCAAAGCCACCATTAATAGCTAACCAAAGCCACCATTAATAACTAACCAAAGCCATCATTAATAGCTAACCAAAGCCATCATTAATAGCTAACCAAAGCCACCATTAATAACTAACCAAAGCCACCATTAATAGCTAACCAAAGCCACCATTAATAGCTAACCAAAGCAACCATTGTCACGATGTTCGTAATAATAATGGTCGGACCAAGGTGCAGCGTACGTTGAGTTCCACATACTTTTAATGAATAAAGTGAAACTTAAGCAAATACAAAACAAATAAAGAATAAACGAACCGTGACGACAATGCAGTGGGAACAGACAACTAAACATAAACGATATCCCATAACCCACAGGTGGAGAAAATGCTACTTAAGTATGATCCCCAATTAGAGACAACGATACCCAGCTGCCTCTAATTGGGAATCATACAAATCACGAACATAGAAAATCAAACATAGAACCCCACATAGAAAATATAAACTAGAACAACCCCCCAGTCACACCCTGACCTACTCTACCATAGAAAATAAAAGCTTTCTATGGTCAGGACGCGACAACCATTAATAACTAACCAAAGCCACCATTAATAACTAACCAAAGCCACCATTAATAACTAACCAAAGCCACCATTATTAACTAACCAAAGCCACCAAATTCTAAATTATAGATGTCCTCATCTTTCCTTCCTTAGTTTCTAGAGAGCCAAATGGTATTCAACAGAATATCCGCAAAGGATTTGAAACAGCAAGCCACGTGACGATGCATACACAGATAAACGACACAAGTTCAAACGAGACAAATGTGATCAGCAGGACAGAGGAAAACAGAAAGAAGACAGACAATTCATACGTTTCACTGTATTAGCTAATGCCTTCCCTTTTTAAACATCTCGATCATTGACCTGTATAGAGTATAATGTATAGTAGTACTGGATATAGAGTATTGGATATATAGTACTGGATATATAGTATTGGATATATAGTGCTGGATATATAGTATTGGATATAGAATATTGGATATATAGTACTGGATAAATAGTACTGGATATAGAGTATTGGATATATAGTACTGGATATAGAGTATTGGATATATACAGTGGGGCAAAAAAGTATTTAGTCAGCCACCAATTGTGCAAGTTCTCCAACTTAAAAAGACAAGAGAGGCCTGTAATTTTCATCATAGGTACACTTCAACTATGACAGACAAAATGAGAAAACAAAATCCAGAAAATCACATTGCAGGACTTTTAATGAATTTATTTGCAAATTATGGTGGAAAATAAGTATTTGGTCACCTACAAACAAGCAAGATTTCTGGCTCTCGCAGACCTGTAACTTCTTCTTTAAGAGGCTCCTCTGTCCTCCACTCGTTACCTGTTTTAATGGCACCTGTTTGAACTTGTTATCAGTATAAAAGACACCTGTCCACAACCTCAAACAGTCACACTCCAAACTCCACTATGGCCAAGACCAAAGAGCTGTCAAAGGACACCAGAAACAAAATTGTAGACAAGCACCAGGCTGGGAAGACTGAATCTGCAATAGGTAAGCAGCTTGGTTTGAAGAAATCAACTGTGGGAGCAATTATTAGGAAATGGAAGACAGACAAGACCACTGATAATCTCCCTCGATCTGGGGCTACACGCAAGATCTCACCCCGTGGGGTCAAAATGATCACAAGAACGGTGAGCAAAAATCCCAGAACCGCACGGGGGGACCTAGTGAATGACCTGCAGAGAGCTGGGACCAAAGTAACAAAGCCTACCATCAGTAACACACTATGCCGCCAGGGACTCAAATCCTGCAGTGCCGGACGTGTCCCCCTGCTTAAGCCAGTACAGGTCCAGGCCCGTCTGAAGATTGCATTTAGATGATCCAGAAGAAGATTGGGAGAATGTCATATGTTCAGATGAAACCAAAATATAACTTTTTGGTAAAAACTAAACTTGTCGTGTTTGGAGGACAAAGAATTCTGAGTTGCATCCAAGAACACCATACCTACTGTGAAGCATGGGGGTGGAAACATCATGCTTTGGGGCTGTTTTTCTGCAAAGGGACCAGGGCGACTGATCTGTGTAAAAGAATGTATCATGTATCGTGAGATGCAAGGCCATTGAAGATGAAACGTGGCTGGGTCTTTCAGCAGGACAATGATCCCAAACACACCGCCCGGGCAACGAAGGAGTGGCTTCGTAAGAAGCATTTCAAGGTCCTGGAGTGGCCTAGCCAGTCTCCAGATCTCAACCCCATAGAAAATCTTTGGAGGGAGTTGAAAGTCCGTGTTGCCCTGCAACAGCCCCAAAACATCACTGCTCTAGAGGAGATCTGCATGGAGGAATGGGCCAAAATACAAGCAACAGTGTGTGAAAACCTTGTGAAGACTTACAGAAAACGTTTGACCTCTGTCATTGCCAACAAAGGTTATATAACAAAGTATTGAGATAAACTTTTGTTATTGACCAAATACTTATTTTCCACCATAATTTGCAAATAAATTCATTAAAAATCCTACAATGTGATTTTCTGGATTTTTTTTCTAATTTTGTCTGTCATAGTTGAAGTGTACCTATGATGAAAATTACAGGCCTCTCTCATCTTTTTAAGTGGGAGAACTTGCACAATTGGTGGCTGACTAAATATGTTTCTGCCCCACTGTAGTACTGGATATATAGAACTGGATATAATAGTACTGGATATATAGTACTGGATATATAGTACTGGATATATAGTATTGGATATATAGTACTGGATATAGTAGTACTGGATATATAGTACTGGATATAGTAGTACTGGATATATAGTACTGGATATAGTAGTACTGGATATATATTACTGGATATATAGTACTGGATATAGTAGTACTGGATATATAGTACTGCATATATAGTACTGGATATAGTAGTACTGGATATAGTACTGATATATAGTACTGGATATAGTAGTACTGGATATAGTAGTACTGGATATATAGTACTGGATATAGTAGTACTGGATATATTACTGGATATATAGTACTGGATATAGTAGTACTGGATATAGTAGTACTGGATATAGTAGTACTAAATATATAGTACTGGATATATAGTACTGGATATAGTAGTACTGGATATAGAAGTACTGGATATAGAAGTACTGGATATATAGTACTGGATATAGTAGTACTGGATATAGTAGTACTGGATATAGTAGTACTGGATATATAGTACAGGATATATAGTACTGGATATATAGTCCTGGATATAGTAGTACTGGATATATAGTATTGGATATATAGTACCGGATATATAAACTCAGACATTTGAAATGGTTTCCACATACTTTTGTGTTTCAGATCTAAACTCAGCAAAAAAAGAAACGTCTCTTTTTCAGGACCCTGTCTGTCAAAGATAATTAATAAAAATCCAAATAACTTCACAGATTGTCACTGTAAAGGGTTTAAACACTGTTTCCCATGTTTGTTCAATGAACCATAAACAATTTATGAACATGCACCTGTGGAACGGTCGTTAAGACACTAACAGCTTACAGACGGCAGGCAATTAAGGTCACAGTTATGGAAACTTAGGACACTTTCTACTGACTATGAAAAACACCAAAAGAAAGATGCCCAGGGTCCCTGCTCATCTGCATGAACGTGCCTTAGGCATGCTGCAAGGAGGCATGAGGACTGCAGATGTGGCCAGGGCAATAAATTGCAATGTCCGTACTTTGAGATGCCTAAGACAGCGCTACGGACAGCTGATTGTCCTCACAGTGGCAGACCATGTGCAACAACACCTGCACAGGATTGGTACATCCGAACATGACACCCGGGGACAGGTACAGGATGGCAACAGCAACTGCCCGAGATACACCAGACAATATCTTTAAGAAAATCAATCAAAAACCTTTATTGACGCAATTGCAGACAGAAGTTGATAACAGGAACATAGCACACACGTTTCCCAGTAAGTTCTGCACAATAGTAAAGGGTCCAAGTTATTTTATTAAGCCCCCAGTCCCTGCCTACATCATTACCTTCTACTCATGAGACCAATCCCATGCACACACAGCTATACAAACAAGAGTTCCAGTGTTATCGAAAGGCTCAGCAGTAAATGTCCCCAAGTTGATTTATATTGGAATGTCTGACTAGTCTCTTATCTCTTTCACTTCCTTGCAGAGTTCTGTCTCAGTCACACATCTCTCAGACCGTTTCTTTATAAGAGACAGAGACTAGAAAAGACTGTGGAACAATATTAAACCTTATAATGCATATATATATTGTTAATCTGTAGTCTAGGACCCTATAAATGTAAGGGGGAGGGGTCTTATAACCCTTACCCTTCTATTAATACAACATAAGCATAATCAATTATTATGATATATTATTATAATACATCAAACTTTTGGTACAGCCCCTATCATGACCCCAAGGTGAACCCGACACATCTCACATCAAGAACTGGCAAATCTGGTGCAGTCCATGAGGAGGAGATGCACTGCAGTACCTAATGCAGCTGGTGGCCACACCATATACTGACTGTTACTTTTGATTTTGACCCCCCCCCCCCCTTTTGTTCAGGGACACATTATTCAATTTCTGTTAGTCACATGTTAGTCACATGTCTGTGGAACTTGTTCAGTGTATGTCTCAGTTGTTGAATTTTGTTCATACAACTATTTATACAAATATTTACACATGTTAAGTTTTCTGAAAATAAACACAGTTGACAGTGAGAGGACGTTTCTTTTTTGTTGCTGAGAATAGTACTGGATATACAGTAATACTATGATGATTGGTATTATGTACCATCACGTTGAACTGTAGTATTATTGGATTATCATTCACAGTCACTGTATTTCACATTGTAAAATACTGCATTTTGTTTTGTACAATGAACATTGAGTCTACACAGGGTGTTTCAAAGCCTAAGATGCAATAAGATTTAAGGACAACCCCCAACATTTAAAGTATACATATAAAGTAGATAGATATATAAAGTAGATAGATATATAGATATATAAAGTAGATAGATAGATAGATAGATAGATAGATAGATAGATAGATAGATAGATAGATAGATAGATAGATAGATAGATAGATAGATAGATAGATAGATAGATAGATAGATAGATAGATAGACAGATAGATAGATAGATAGATAGATAGATAGATAGATAGATAGATAGATAGATAGATAGATAGATAGATAGATAGATAGATAGATAGATATGGATACTGTAGATCCGTACCCATCTTAGACTTCCCGTCCTCATACTTGGTGCGTTGGAGAACATGGTGGACTATTCTGCTTCTGGTAGAGTTGGAGAAGAACGTATGTCTGTTGTTGATGGTAAAACTGAGAGAAGAGAGTAAAACAAACAAACAAGTCATCATTGTCTTTTATAGCAAACAGAGGATGTGGGAACAGAGCCCTGGTCACTGGCGTGAAAGGCAGTCCCACTATGCATCGCTCCAATGGGGTTAACCCACTTGGGGGAGGGGGGGGGGGGTTCGAAAGTGGCTCATTAGCAAGGATTTGCTAAAGAATTATGATACAGTACACATGATCATCCATTCTAGACAGCAGGGTTACTTTCTTTTTTTGTAATCAGTTACAGTTACTAGTTCCCTGTCCCAAATGTTAATCAGCAACGTAATTTGGGGATTACCCAAACTCAGTAATGTAATTGGATTACCTTCAGTTACTTTATGAATACTTTCCCCCTTAACAGGCATTAGAATAAGACAAAAAAAGATTTGGTGTGTTGTCATAGTGGTCTCTGACATCACAGTGGTCTCTGACATCACAGTGGTCTCTGACTTGTGGTCAGACTCGCTCAGGTGGAACAAACTTAAACTTGGGTATTTTTTCAACGCTGAATTGAATGTCTTTGAGAAAACTGAAAGATGCCTAAATTATTTTTTTCTCTCGCAAACATCCTTTCTGAATTTAAAAGTAATCTAAGAAGTAATCATCTAGTTTTTCTAAAGTATCTGCTATCAGTATCTACCGCCAAGTATCTACCGCCAAGCCTGCTAGACAAGAATAGTTGTAAAACTGAGGAGAGAAGAAACCAACAACTAAGATCTTCTAAAAGGCAGTCAGCAGTCAATCACATTCTTAAAACATATTGGTACAGCCCCTACCTCTTCATCTAATAAACTTCCCACTAAAATAGCAAAGCTTTCCAGGACCAGTAAATGTTAATTTGAAGAACAAAGGTTGTCAAAGAGATGAAGAGATGAAACCAAACTGGCAGAAAGAGCTGAGGAGATGAAAACAAAATGGCAGAAAGTGATGAGATTAAAACAAAATGGCAGAATGAGACGAGATGAAAAGAAAATGGCAGAAAGAGATGAGGAGATGAAAACAAAATGGCAGAATGAGATGAGGAGATGAAAACAAAATGGCAGAAAGAGATGAGGAGATGAAAACAAAATGGCAGAATGAGATGAGGAGATGAAAACAAAATGGCAGAAAGTGACGAGGAGATGAAAACAAAATGGCAGAATGAGATGAGGAGATGAAAACAAAATGG